>NC_071270.1:5442500-5497500 GCF_023375685.1 Ictalurus furcatus
AGGGAGTGTGTGTTTGTGTGTGTTTGTGAGGGAGAGTGTGTGTGTTTGTTTGTGTTTGTGAGGGAGTGTATGTGTGTGTGTGTGAGAAAATACTGAGTGATGGGGTGGTGTGATAGGGTTACTGTTACCGCTGTGCAGTTGATTATTTTCCTTCAAGTTAACAAGAAAAAAATCGCAGCTTGTTACGCACATTACTAAGAAACCTCACAGAAGCGTAAACTCCTCTGTCCTGATGACGTGGGAAACTTTAATTCACAGCTTCACCTCTGACTGTTACACAATGCTGACACTGGAGACTCCTTCCGTACATGTTACATTTACAGAAAACTTCACCAGATCAGTGATTACACACATTTTCTAACTATAGAAACGATAACGTATTAAAACGAGTGCGTTAATATAAACCTGCACTGTCAGAGCCACTGTTATAGAAAACTAATCAACACCTGACGACCAATCACGATCCAGAACTCAGCAGCAGCGTGGTGTAAATCTCATTCTAAAAGTTCAGAGTGGAGGGAAAGGCTGAGTTCATCGTTGCAGCAAGAGTCAAAAACAATCAGTCACATGAGCAGGTCTGATTTCCTGCAATTCTTCTATAGCTCACGGTTTTACAGTATCACACACTCTCTCTCTCTCTCTCTCTCTCACACACACACTCACACACACTCACACACACTCACACACACACAGACACATGCATACACTATTCAGTCTCAACACCAGGACACTGATTAAACACTGATTGAGTAAATTGCTTGTGTGTGTCATGGAAAAGCCCGAAAGGACTAGAGACTACGATTCCCATCAGCCACTGCACTACGTCACATATCTGCTTTCACCTGTTTCAAGTTTTTGATTAATTAGCACTTGTGTGTATATGGACACGTTTTACGCTGCACTCGTGTGTGTTGCATTTGTCTTTAATTATAATGTTGTGCTTTCTTGTTTCTTTTTCTTGTACCTTACCAAGAGTTCCATAATTCCTGTTTTATGTTTAGTTTATTAACTCTATTAAACTTTAAATTTGAGACTGCATTTGCATCCGCCTCAACCTGCTTCAACCCGACAGTGTGTGTGTCTTTATGAGTGCAGGATTTACTGATAAATAATAATGATAATGATAATGAATATAATAATGAATATGGAACAGTAATATCGGTGTGTGTGATGTTTGTTGTTTCAGGCAGCCTGATAAACTGCGTGTGGTGTGGACCAGGAGGAACAGACGCATCTGCTCAAAGGTAAAACACACACACACAAGCCTATTGTTACTGAACATTTGCACCAGTACAAACAATAAAGTGTGTCCTGCTGCTCTTCTATTTAATATGCTGAATAAAGGAGCAGTGTGATGATGTCATCAAAGAGCGCCACACACACCATGTCTTCATGTTCATCCTGTCTTCTCAAACACGCAGAATCACTCTAATGTTATTGAGTCAGAGTCTGTTTTTCCCTTCTGCTTTAAATTACACAATGAAATACACTTTATTTCTCCACTAACTGTGTATAATATTGTTATTATTATTATTATTATTATTATTATTATTATTATTATTATTATTATCACATTTTTGTTTTTCATCGCGCTCAGCTTTTCAGTTCCTCAGCCGTGTTTCTGTTTGTAATTCGACGTTAGAGACGTTTCACGTGGAGTCGTACACACCAGCACTGTGTGTAGAAATAAACACTGATTACGAAATGAACGTGTACTTCAGCTTCACAGCTGGCAGCCGGGGATTAAAAACCCGTACAGAGGCATGGTGGTGTGGCCCGTACCCGAGAACGTCGACATCACCGTCACACTCTTCAAGGTCAGGTCCTTTTACTCGTCGATAGAAATGAGTGACTTCTATTTACATTTCTACACAAATCTGATTAGAATCTGTGAACGCGTCACTTCACGTTACTGCTGATTACAGAGTGTGTATTTATATTTTATATATTTTTTTATTTTATTAAGGATCCTCATGCAGACGAGTTTGAGGACAAAGACTGGACATTCGTCATTGAAAATGTGAGTGTTTACCTCTTTTTAAACCTTTTTAAAGTTTAAAGGTAAATGTATTTCATATATTTTAGAAATGATGGATTATTGAAACACATATTAAAGAACATTGTAGATATTTTAGTACTTTGTGAACCTGCTACTGAACAAGTACACACTGAAGTCACACACGCACACACACACACACAGAGCAACGGTCTGTATTCTTCATCATCATCACTTGTTTTGTAGATGAAGCTAACATCGCTGTAGTTAATGATTCTAACAGAGGTGATCGTGTGTATATGTGTGTGTAGGAAACAGCGAAAGGTCAGCGTAAGGTTTTGGCTTCAGTGGACGTGAACCTAAAGAAGTTTGCGAGCGCGACGGTGACTCAGACCGACCTGATGCTGAAACTGAAGCCGTTATCAGTGAAGGTGACTGAAGCCACGCTGAAGCTCTCGCTCTCCTGCGTGTTCCTCAAAGAGGGAAAAGCCACGTGAGTTTAACACACAACACTGCGAGGGGTTCAGGGTTCATCTCCATCTTCTCTGTAAATCACAAGTGAATGAATCACATCTATATTTAAAAAAAAAAAATTCCTGTCCACATGAATAGCGTTATTGAACACGTCTCCGCCCACATGACACAACAAACACTCAGTGAGAAGTCATGCAGTGTGATGAGGTCATGTCCTGCTGTGTGTGTGTGTGTGTGTGTGTAGAGATGAGGACATGCAGAGTGTGGCAAGTCTGATGAGTGTGAAGCCGACGGACATCGGGAACCTGGACGACTTTAATGAGAGCGACGAAGATGCAGATAAAACATCTAATGTTAGCACTGCAGCGTCAGGTACACACACAAACACAAACACACGCACATATTCTCTCTCTCTCTCTCTCGTTCTCTTTCTCTCTTTCTCTCTCTTTTTCCTCTGTCACTGTCCCTCTCTTTTTTTTCTCGTCTGTCTCTCAGGTGCTGTCGTTCCCTCACACCCGGTCCTCATCTCTGTCTCTAATCCAACACTGCAGTCTCGCCCTCCTTTACCTGCTCCCTCCAATCCATCTCTCCGCCCATCATACTCTCCCTCTGCCCAACGGCCAGCTCCACTTATCACGCACACACACACACCCTCACATACACACTCACACACACTTACACCGGGTCTGTCTCCTCCAGCACTCCCCAAAATCTTCCAGCCTTCACCTGGATCAGGTAACACACACACACACACACGCATGCACACACACACACACACACACACACACACAGTGTAAGTGTGAGATGATTAATTCCACACTGTGTGTGTGTTTCCTGATTCATTCTTCATCATTACTCTCACCTAAGGCCACCACACCTCATCACGTCGTGTTCAGTTGTGAGAGAGTCGTCTCTCTAACTCTCTCTCGCTCCCTCTTTATTTTACTCTCCATTCTTTCAGCTCCTGCATCCTTCACCAGGAGATGTTCTGGTACTGATGACCTCAACATGACCCTGGCCAAGACCTCTGACCTGCTACAGCCACGCCCCTTTGATGCTGCTTCCTCTGAACCTGCACTTCCTGTTTTCAGCCAAACTGCTGCTGCTGACACTCTGAAAGGTGAGAATAATAATAATAATAATAATAATAGTAATAATAATAATTATTATTATTATTATTATTATAACAACACTCTCAAATCTCTCTCTCTCTCTCTGTATTGGTCTTAGATGCTCCTCAGGTTTCTGTCCTCAAAACCGAAATGGTACAGGATCATGTCTCACCGTCTCCCATCCCCTTCTACTCATCCCAGCATTCATCTCTGAGTCACTCTCACACTCTCAAATCTCCATCCAGCTCAGCATCAGGTACACACAACTCACTATACACACACACACTCTCACATACACACACACACACACACACACTTTCACATACACACTCACACACAACTCACTATACACACACATACACACACACAAACACAAACATTTACACAATTTGTAAATTAATGTAGCTAAGGCTAATGTTGCTAAAAGGTAATAGGAAAGTATGGCTACCAGTTTATCATTCCCTATTGCTGCTTCACTGCTCAGATCTTCTGATGATTAACTCCTCTTTCAGCTCCTTCTCTCTCTCTCACTCACTCACTCTCTCACTCACTCTCTCACTCACTCTCTCACTCACTCTCTCACTCTCTCTCTCGCGTCTCCTCCTCCTGCAGTTCCCTTGTGTTTGGATAAATGGAGCTCGGCCAGCCGTGACCCCGTGACCCCTGTGCCTTTGCTCGTCAGCCCTGATCTCGATGCCTTCTGTGATCCTGTTTCTGCCCCTGCTGCTTTCTCAGACCCTCCTGTTACCCCCCAAACTGCCCCCCCAGTCACCCCCTCACACCTGGACCATGCTCTAAAATTTGCCCCTTCCACTCGCTCTTCACCTCCTTCTGTCTTTTTCACTTGTTCCTCTGCTTCTTCTACTCCTTCCACTCGTTCTTCTCTCGTTTCCTTGCTCTCTCTCGCTCCTCTGCCGCCTGCTTCACTCTCAGGTATTTAAACTGATAAACGTTGCTCCTCACTTCCTCTCCAGTTCTGATCTAATTCTGATCTAAATGTAAACCGCAGTTAGATTAAATGTGATTATACCAGTTAAATAATATAGAATTATTATATCTTGAAAAGATTGATTCCTTATGTTTATTTATTTATTAATTGAGAGGATAACTTTCATTGTTGGCGTGAGTCTGAGTTAGAGTTCAGGAACCACATGACCTTTGACCCTGACCTCTCACTGTGAAGATCGGGGGTGTCCAATCTTATCCAGAAATGGCCGGTGTGGGTGAGTTGCTGACCTGCTTGATTGGAATGAAAACCTGCACCCACGCTGGCCCTTTCCGGATAAGATCGGACACCCCTGGTGTAAATGTCCTCCTCATCTCGTGTTTTCTGTCCTCTCAGACTCGTCACAGGCTGAGGCTAACAGCAGCAAGGCTAACTCCCAGTCCATTCCTGCAGAGTGTGTTGATAAACAGAGGTGAGTGACTCGGCTGTGTTTCATTCAACCGTGTGTACCTTGTGTAGTGTACTGCACTCGGTCGCTTCCTCAGCTCAGATTGTTAACAGTTAGTGCTATTAAGAGAGAGCTGAATAACACGGCTAACTAACCGCACATGGCTGTGCATGCTAACGTTCTCTCACACATGTCCAGAGTGACGTGTGGTACAGGAGTAACAGGAGTGAATGTTTACACTGAGATCAGTAAAGAAAGAAAAGATAGGTGGATAGAAAGTGTGATTATAGTGAGTGTGGTAGGACTGTAATGACTGCAGTTCCACTGTGTGTGTACATGAGTTAAATCGAAGCTGCTGATTGGTTGGCTCCTGTAATGGCCTTTACGACATCTGAAACTGAAGAAAGCTGGTCAGTTAAATGAAAGCCTTCACTTCTGGGTGAACCCTCTCTGTCAGCCTCTGACATCACTTCCTCTTGATCCAAAATGGAAGTGATGGGGTTCTCCTAAGGGTTTTGTAGACACACAGAGCAGGAGGAAGTTCATTACAGTTCACCTGGAAATAAACATCTGCCCTCGTTCTGTTCCTCATCTCTCTTATTCAGCTTTTTCCTCTCATTACTCAACTGGTACCTGCGTCTCTGTTTATTTCAGCTTAGAGGCTGGAACGTGTCCACAGTTCCACAGTTAGAAACAGCCGGGTGAAACTCTGTGTGTGTGTGTGAGTGGAGCAGATGATGAGGATCAGCTTTAGTGTCTGTGCTCGGGATTTCTGAGGTCTAAATTTACACACATGACTCACTGCAGCTGTTCTTCTGCTATGCTAACGTCATTAGCGCTCTGATTGCACTGAGTCACTGCGTGTATGTGTGTTCATGTGTGTGTCATTATAATATATCTGACACACACACACAGGATCTGACCCCCCCAGGACAGTGTGGATCAGACACCCCCCCCCCCCCCCCCCCCTCCCGAATGTTTTTTTTCCAGTTTGACGTGGACAGACTGCTCCACTCCTCTTTTAGACTTTTCTGTCCTTAAAAGTGTGCAAGTTGTCCTTTATTTGTGGATAAATTGCTGGGTACATGAGGTACAGTGCTGCCTGTCTGGCTGTCTGTCTGTCTGCATAGACAAAACTCCAAAGCGCAGTCCCTCTGTCTCACTCCTTCTCACCACACTTCTCCTCCAGCATGCTAAGGCTGCATGGTGTGTGTTTTTTCACACACTTTGTCCTTTGACCTCTGACCCCTGTCTCTGTCCTTCAGTATGGGGTCAGCGAGCGAGCTGAAAACAGGAAAGTCTGCTGAACTTCCTGTATCGGAGGAAGTGGTGGACATCGAGACTGTCCCTCCTCCATGGCCTTTCTCCGTATCTGGGTCCGCGTCTCCGTCTGTGTCGTCCGTCCCAGAGAGACAGTCGGGGGGCATGTGGTGGGCGGAGCGTCCGCCTCTCGCGGAAGAGGAGCCTGACTTTACAGACGAGGACTTTAACACCGTGTGTGTGACGTCTCCGCCTCTTCAAGCACCTGCAGGTGGAGATATGGAGAAGAAAAGTCCGCTTACTATAGACACACCTTCACCCACCGAGACACTGTGTGATAAAGAGGTTCCTGTCCCCACCCCAGTCACGCTCTTCATCACAGAGGATGATGAGAAGTCACCAGAACAGGAGGAAAAGAAGGAGGAACCAGCGAGTCAAACTGATCTAAACTGGTCTGACAGGGACAAAGTGACGATTACAGACAATGTCGTAATCTCCTCACTGCTGAGGGGCGAGCGTGAGAACGAGGAGCAGCCTGAAAGAGATCAAACCTCTGTGAGGGACAGCAGGTAAGTATAGCAACACACACACACACGCTGCTGTGAATCTGTGTGTGTGTGTTTGGGTGTTCACACTGCCTGGACGTGATGTGGACATGTGCCGCAGGGGAGAGCGTGTGTGATGAGCAAAGTCTGAGAGAGAAGAGAAGAATTTGGAAGTGATGGAGAAAAAAGTCGCATGTTTATGACATCACACCTCGACACTGTTTAGCTGGTTCTGAGTCTGGATCTGTGTCACACACCTCCCTGCTCCACCAGTCAGTGTTTAACACACAGCACCACAGTGTCGGTCAACGTGCAGTCGAGGGGTGGGGTTTTTAGGGGAGGGGTGGAGTACATATAAAGAGGTGGAGTTATAGTAGGGGTGTGGCAGCACTCCCATATTTATATCCCATTTTTTCACATATTTATATGAAATACAGCTACATTTCTCTCACTGCAAACACTCTTATAAAATAGATTTCCTCAAAGGTTCTTTAGATGTGTGAGGGTTCTAGATTTGTAAAGGGGTTCTACTTGGAACCCTCTCTCAGAAAGGAACCATTAAAGTTCCCCAGAGGGACAAATCAACAAACCCATTAGACCATTAGATCAGAACTCTTTACAGTAATAGTGTACAGTTTTCTCTCTCTCTCACATACACACACACAGAGTCACTGTCACCGACGCACACGAACACCATAAAACACTTTGTGATCTGTCTATCTGTCCATCTGTCTCACTCTCGCTCTCACTGCTTTATGGTCAGTCTCCTGTGTGCTTTTGTTTTGGTTTTACTTCATGTTTTCATCTTGTCCATGGTTTCTGTAGCAACAGTGATGTGAAATCAGATCTGACTGTGGCATTTACGTCCTGTTTCTCACTTCAGCACCTTTCTGTCTGTCTGACTGTCTGTCTTACTGTCTGTCTCTCTGCTCACCTATATGATCTAATTCTCTCTCTCTCTCTCTCTCTCTCTCTCTCGCTCTCTCAGCTTAAATCAAATCTCTACAGATCTACCCAAAATCAGCACTGACCCCCAAATCACAGAGGCTGAAACACACACCACTGAGGACACACACTCTGCAGATACACACACCGCATTAACACACACTGAGGACACACACGCTGCAGATACACACACTGCGTTAACACACACTGAGGACACACACTCTGCAGATACACACACTGCGTTAACACACACTGAGGACACACATTCTGCAGATACACACACTGAGGACACACACTCTGCAGATACACACACTGCGTTAACAAACAATGAGGACACACAAACCATGGACACTCTTGCCACAGACACACATACTGAAAGTACACACACCAAAGAAGCAAACATCACAGACACACACACTCCTGAGCCCCCCAGTGGTCAGAGTGAGACCCCTCTGTGGGCAGCGTTAGAGAGGGTGAGGGATCAGAGAGACGAGCCGGACGTCAGAGCGGAGACACACAGAGACACGACACGTGGAGATGGAGACAGTAACGTGGAGGCAAGAACAGTGGGGTGAGTGTGAAGATGATGATAATGATAACGTGTGTGTGTGTGTGTGTGTGTGCGCACTATTACTGTATCTGGGCTGTGATTTTATGGTTTCTTCCTTTTTTTAAACCAAACACTCCATTATAGAGACGAGTGTGAGGTTCTGGTGCTGTACAGACGCTGAGGGTCAGATGTACGTACGTGATGAGCTGCAGCACAAAATGAAAACGCATCTGATTTTCACGTTCAATTTTCTGATTGTTTTTAGTGCAGAGTGAAATCAGACACAATGGCGAATGCTTCAGGCCTTGAGTATACAGTCTGTGCTGTTCTAAGATTCTCATTCACTCACTAGGGAAATGTTTAACACCAGGTAAGTGTGTGTTTTGGTCCTAAACCCACACCATCACTGTGTTTCTGTCTCACAGTGGAGATAAAAGCTCAGACCACGCCGGAGACATGCAGAAGCTTGACCTGGGAGAATTAAAGACAGCTATATATAAACCAAAAGCTGTGATTATTGAGGAGAAGCTGGAATGTGACATAACATCTCTGATACCATCAGCAACTCCTCCAGCTCCACCTCCCTCATTAGCATTAGCGCCTCTGTTAGCTGTCGATGACACGAAGCTAAATATTAACAACGTGGAGAGAACAGATGCAGATTCAGAGGTCACTAATGAGGGTCCGCTGTGGGCCAGTTTGGAGAAAAAGGATATGAGAGACTGGAACGAGGGAATAATTCCAGGTGAAATAGAGACCGAACAGGCGAATCTGGAAGGAGGGTAAGATGGAGACGTTTCTGCTGCATGGAGTGTGTATGTAAGATTTTAGGACTTGCATGAGTTGAACATCTAGTCTGTTTACGAGGTGTTTTAGTACAGCTGAACGTTTCGAATGGTGAGAAAAGCAGATTTCACCAAACACACCTCTTTATTTTCCCCGTCATTCCATGCCATGGCAGCCATACTGGATGGGTGGATGAAAGCAAGAAGCAAGATGAAGTGGGAAACTTTCCAAACAAACACGGTGTTGATGTTGGAGTCATCGGTTTCACCACAGAGTCAGGGAAGGAGTCGATGGAAAAGACTGATGAAGATAAATCCAGTAGGAAAATTCAGAAGCCAAATGATGGAAATAAGTTTTCAGAGGAAGAACAATCACCCGCTGAGGATCAGGATTTTGTTTCTGAGCAGGAAGAGACGTGTTCAGAGTCTTCAGGTCTTGTGAAAGGGATAATTGGTGTTTTGTATAAAGGGTAAGTGTGAGAGGAAATGGAGGAACATGGCGTAAGTGGCTCCTGCATCTGCATGGATCATAAGATATTGATGAATTTGCATGACAATATGGAATGTTTGTCAAGTCTGTTAGTTCACTTCTGGCCTCTGGTTTGTTCCTTGTGGTGATTTCCATTTTCTCCAGTTATGAGACAGTGACGTCCATGTTGATGCAGTCGAGTCCTACAGACACCGACTATCCTGAAGACACAAAATCTGGAAACCAAGAGTTTGAGATCCTTCCACCTGAGCCCTTTTGTGATACAAACCTGATCAAAGCTACAAAAGAAGCAACAGAGGAACATAACAAGGCCCCAGTGATTAAAGAAGGCATTTCCTCTCAAATTTCCTACGACGAAACGAGGCGTGTGACATCGGGTTCAGCATCTTCAGGAAGGAGCCTAGTGGACTGCTTGAGGTTGGCTGCTTCAGATGTAGAAAGAGAAGCAGAGTTTTTAAAAAACAAATCAGAAGCTGAAACAAGCAACGGTAAAAGAACAGTACGCAAGGTGAAGATAAGCAAAGAGGAATCCTCAAGTGTAGAAGGTCAAGCCTGGAAAGATGAACAGAAACCTAAAGCAAGTGAGAGCTCAGAACCAAATTTTGAGAAGTCCAGAAAGCCATTTTCATTTCCAGAAACTAAAACCAGTCCAGATAATAATAATGCACTAGGTCTTTATTCCACTGAGGATGTTCTACTTTTAAAACAAGTCAATTTGGATGACATAGCAAGTGAAGAACACTTAAAGAATGCTAATGAAGAACCTGGAGAAATTAAACCAGATCTCCAGAAGAAGGAGACGTATGTGATACCCTTGGTACTGTCTGAAACGGTAGAAGAGGAGCTGGAGTTTGAGGTGGGGCAGGAGGATATAGGGACAGTGTGGCTTGCTGAGCTCTATATGGATGAAGGGTAAGTGCATGAGGCAATGTTTAGTGGCTTCATGTTGGTGAAATTGGAGTTTAGATGTTTTTGAGATTCTTGAGCAGCATCAGATTTCTTCTGCATGTCCTCTGAAGAGAGGAATTGGAGTTGCACCTTTTTTGCTTGTGCAGGTGTTGCAGATTGGTGTTGAGCATTGTTGATGGAAAGTGTCTGAAGTTTGCTGTTGTGCAAAAGCATGAGGGCTTCATCTCTATATCACTGCAGTGCAGTATGATTAAGAACAGCTTATTATGGTCTGATACAGAAGAAATGGTTCATGTTTGTAGACTCGTCCTTTAAAATAATATGTGAAGACAGAGCTACTGAGCTGTGGATTGCGCTTTCAGTTTTATGCTGTGAACTTCATGACTGCTGGTTTCTGACTTTATGAACTGGAGTTGCACTGATTTTGCTGTGTTTGCTTGCTCATTTATTGCAGATTGATTTTGAAACTAACTTTGAGTTTGCATTTATAAGTGCAGGCTATAAGTTTAGAAACATGGTGGTGGTGGTGGTGGTAGTACCACGGCTGCATTTTTACTAACAAGCTAAATTGAACAGACACATCGTACATTCTCGTATCCAATCAGATGCCTTAAAACCCATTTTTTTTAGTACAATGACCCCAAATAAAAAGCTAATGCAAGTGTGGAGTTTCTCTGGGATGAAAAGCAGAAGTCAGCCATGTGACCTAAATCTCAGTAATCTAAATTTTGCTGACTGAAGATGTTGGGGAAAAACACAGGAAGTGAAATTGCTGGTAGAGCATCAAACACCAAACATGATAGATTAATTTGAGATTTTGTTTTTGATCCCCTAAAGTGTAATACGCATGTATAATAGCGATGTGATTTGGTTCATCAACACATTGCTGAATTAAAGCTGATATTTTGCACTTCAGACTAAAAGTTTGGAATTAATAAGTGTAGGTGCTTGAGGCTGAGAGGTGCTTGTGGCTGTTTACTCGTGTCTGCAAGCTGCATGTTTATAATGAGTGCATAGGAGATGCCGTGTTTGTGATGGCATTCCTCATTGGTGTCCCATTTCTCACAGACCGAAGGAATCGCCAGCATCGAACGAGATCCTCAACAGGAAGCCTGTGTCAGTGTTACAAAACTCTCAAGCTGAGGAAAAAAATCCTCCAAAAGATGCAAAACTTCATGAAACCAAGCAGAAAGGAGCTTCAGTGCAGGAAGTCAAGCTGAATGTTCCCTCTGGTTCCAGAGCTATTGTTCTACTACAGCACAACACAAACGAAGGAAGTGGAAGTAAGAATGAGGAACAGATGAGGGGTAGTACGATCCCTCCATCAGAGTGTACTAACAAAGTCAACACACAGGCTGAACTCGCTGTTCCTCAAGCGAGGAAAGAACGTCTTCTCATTGAAGTCCCAGCATTAGATATCTTAAAGAGCAAAATAGCAACATATCAGTCAGATGATATCAAACCATCTTTAGAATCAGATAAGGAAAAGTCCGCTGACCTCAAAGAGCTTTTAGGAACAGGAAAAGATCAGGCAAATGAAGTTAAAGAATCCTTAGATCAAGCCAAAGATAAACCAAATCATGTCAGTAGACCTGTAGGAACATCTAAGGATCAGACAGATGATTGCAGTAGATGTTCAGAAATAGATGAAGAACTGCGAGATAACATCAAGAGATCATTAGAAGCAGATATAGAACAGCCAGATGATGTAAAAGCTAAAAATCAACCAGCTGATACTAACACATGTTTAGGAACAGAAAAAGATCAGCCAGATTATGTCAAAAGAGCAGCAAAAGAACAGCAGGAAAGCACCAGCAGATCTTTAGGAACGGTGATAGAAGAACTAGAGGATGTCCAGAGATCTTCAGTAATAGCTAGGGAACAGCCAGATGATGTCCAAAGATCTTTAGGAACAGTGAAAGAAGAGCCAAAGGAGGTCAAAAGATCTTTAGGAGATGCTAAAAAACAACCAGATGATGCTAGCACATGTTCAGAATTAGTAAGAGATCAGCCAGATGATGCCAAAAGAGCAGCTAAACAGGTAGATAATGTTGAGAGACCTTTAGGAGCAGTGATAGAACAGCCAGATGATCTCAGTAGATCTGTAGGTACAGCTAAAGAACAGTTACATGAGGTCAAAGGATTCATAGCATTGTCTAAGGAACAGCTTGATGTCACCAGAGCTTTAGAAACAGGACAGGAAGAACCAGACGATACCACAAGAACTTTAACAGCTAAAGAAGAGTCAGATGATGTCAAAGTTAGATCACTTAAAAACATTTTTCCAGGGAGCTCAGTGGTACCACAGCGTGTGCCTTCACCTCAACATGAAAAATCACCTGACTCTCTTACTGAAACTACTGAAGAGCCTTCTGCTGTGTCAGAGGAGAGCTTCCTGCTGGAGAAGATTTGTCAAATGGCGGACGATATGGACACAACTCCACTGTCTGATCCTGTTCCTGTTCTGGTTTCTCAGCCCAGGAAGCGTCTCATCCCCTCCGAGTCTGACTTTGATCTACCTCCAACACCTCCGCCTCAACACAGAGTCTGCACTACATCACCAGAACTACCTGTGAGCTCTGGAGAACCCACTGTAGATGCTGCTGATGAAACAGAGACATGTAAAAGCCAGAACGAGCGAGCCTTGTTGTTAGAGGATGAGAGAAAAGAGACACTAAATTCAAAAGCTACCGGAAGGTTAGAAAAAGAGAATGTTCCAGAAGACAGAGTTAGTGCTGAGGAAGAAGAGCTTGACGGGGCTTGGATAGAAACGTTGAAACCTGCTCCGGTCCCGGACAATCTGTAAGTGCGATGAGAACAGAATTCATCAATATTCACCAAAAGACATGGTTTCTGATTGGCTCGTGCGGATGATCACGCAGAGCGTTTAGAGCAGTGTACTGAACGAGTCAGGATCAGAGCTGGTCATTAACACTGATGATTAATTACTGTATCTTCAGTAAAGGTGACTTGACACTGTGATCAGAAACCACCAGAATCTTATTAACCTCAACACATCGGGACACATCTAAACACACCATAACACACCCGAAAACGCCTGGACACACCTCAACACACCCAAACACATTTATTTTGTTATTTAATATGTTCAATTATTAGGGATGAATATTTAAAAACTTTTCCCAGAATAATCAGAGTTGTTTATCTTTTAACACAGATATTGTACTGCGGTTTTAGAAACCACAATCAAATGTGCAAAGCAGACATAAACACTGAAGAACGTCTGTAAAAATGCTAATCATGCTAATGTTGTGAACTGTGATTAACGGTTAAGTGTTAATGGCGTGACTCATTTTAACGGTTTATAGTTAAATGCTGTGGAACATCTGAGTTATGTAATAGCTGCGATAAACAGTCATTCTTTCACCAGACTCTCTCTCTCTCTCTCTCTCTCTCCCTCTCTCCCCCTCTTTTTCTCTCTTCCTCTCTCTCCCTCTCTCTCTGTATCTCTCTCCCTCTATCTCTCTCCCTCTCTCTCCATCTCTCTCCCTATCTCTCTCTCTCTCTCTCTCTCACTCTCTCTTTAAAACAGAGCTTGTTATTTTACTGGTAAACTCCTCTATTCCAGAGTTGGGAAACTTTTACAAAGCACTTATAACTGAGACTGCTTCCATAAATGTCTGTCCATCCATCCATCCATCTTCTATACCGCTTACTCCTTTTCAGGGTCACGGGGAAACCTGGAGCCTATCCCAGGGAGCATCGGGCACAAGGCAGGGTACACCCTGGACAGGGTGCCAATGCTTCCATAAATGTCTCCTAACAAAAACATCACATCACACTTACACATTTTACTTTGTTAAACAAACTTTTTAAAAATCTGTTTTTAATCCAATGCAACATACACGTCCCTGTGTGTGAGTGGTTACTATAGAAACAACGCATTAGAAGGAGCGCATAAATATAAACCTGTTGTTCATGTTACAGACAGAACTACCTGTGCTGTTATACTGAAATAATGCACACCTCCTGTCCAATCAGATTCCAGTATTCAACTGTACAGTGGTGTAAAGAAGTTTTAATCAGAGCCTCATTGTGCTCACGTGGTGTGTGTATGTGTTTATATGTGTGTGTGTGTATGTGTGAGGACGGGGAAGTAAAATGCTCTCTGGCTGTTACAGGTGCGAGCTGCTGGGTGAAGATTCCTCTCGTTTAGGAATCTCGGGATCTGTGTTAAAGGTGGAAAGTGAAAGTGAAGTTATGGAGAACGTCGTCCAAACCTCTGCGTGTGGGGAATCGGTGAAGACACCACCGACTGTCCTGCCTCGCAGCAAGAAGAAAAACATCCCTCCACCATTCACTCTACAGGACGTCAGACACAACACGCCAGCACCTGAACAGGTTACTGATCATCCATTATCTGATGGAACACACTAATATACCCTGTAGTGCTCCCTAGGTACCGTGTGGACGGCACTATAAGAACTGTCTACTTGTCTGTCTGTAGGCTCCCCTCCCGAGCCCCGCCCTGGTGAGCAGCAGTCAGTCGTTGTTGCAGTGGTGTCAGGAAGTCACAAAGGACTACAGGGGCGTGAAGGTGACGAACTTCAGCACGTCCTGGAGGAACGGCCTGGCCTTCTGCGCCATCCTCCACCACTTCCACCCAGACAAGATGTGAGTCACTCAACACACCACCTGAACACATCACCTAAACATACCTGAACACACCTCTACATTCCTCAGCACACCTGAGCACACCACCTAAACACACCTGAACATACCTCTACACTCAGCACACCTGAACAAACCTGGACACACCTCTACACTCCTCAGCACACCTAGACACACACCTGGACACACCACCTAAACACACATGAACACACCACCTAAACACACCTGAACACACCTCTACACTCCTCACCACACCTGAACATACCACATGGACACACCACTACACTCCTCAGCACACCTGAAAACACCTGGACACACTCCTCAGCACACCTGGACACACCTGAATGCACCTCAACACACCTGGGCACAGACCTGAACAAATGTAAACACACCTGAACACACCTCTGCATTAAACATTAAACTGTATTAATTTCTGACTTTTTCAGTGATTTTAATGTCCTGGAGCCTCAAGATATAAAGCTGAATAACAAGAGGGTGAGTAAAGATCTGTCTATCTGTCTCTCTGTCTGTCTGTCTCTCTCTGTCTGTCTCTCTGTCTACAATGTAGTGCTCTTTGACCCCTCATGGTGTCTGCCTGCTCTCTGTTCTGTGTGTTTGTGCAGGCTTTTGATGGGTTCTCAGAGTTGGGGATCTCGCGCCTGTTGGACCCTTCTGATCTGGTTCTGCTGTCGGTTCCGGATCGGCTCATGGTGATGACGTACCTGAGTCAGATCCAATCACACTTCTCAGGTCAGAACCTCAGCGTACTGCAGTTAGAGAGGAACAGCAGCGAGTCCAGCTATGCCATCTCCCAAACCAATGGCACAGACACACCGGGGGGAGAGGGTCCAACCAACGGGGCTCTGATCCCCCCGCCCCGGATTAAACGGCCATTAAAGGGGGATGAGATGAGGACAGATGGAGCAGTGCAGACTCCAGTAGTACCGGTACAGCAGGATGAGAGAGAACAGAGTGAGGTGAGAACGATGACTGAATATATAAGTGGAAAAAATAGTGCCATTTACTCCCGTTGGGCCTCATTTATCAGTCTTTTAGTAAAGTTGTGTGTAAATCTGTAAACTGCAGCATTCGACAATAGACTCCCTGCGTAGTGTCCCTGCATGTCCTTTCGTAGTGTCCCCACATGTCCTTTCATACTGTCCCTGTGCAGTGTCTCCACGTGTCCTTGCATAGTGTCCGTGTGTAGAAATGGTATAAAGCAGGATTTATTTTTTGTCTTCCAGCAGGCGAGTAAAGACAAGGAGAAATGTCCAGCAGCAGACAGAGACACGACATGCACTGGTAACTCATTACAGAATTCTAAACTCACTTCCTGTTGTCTTCCAGTACAGTAAGAACTAGTCATTAACTGTTAGCATTTGGGACACAGTTGAGTATCCCAATATTCCAATTGAGTAATTATTAATGTGTGAAGCTTTCTGTTTACAGAATCGCCTGAACCTGCAGATGAGGAACCGACGGTCAGTTACACACTCTCACTGTCTCACTCTCACACTGTCTCTCTCGCACTGTCTCTCTTTCACTTAGTTTCTCTCATTTGGTTTCTCTCACACTGTGTCTCTCTCATACTGTCTCTCTCACACTGTCTCACTCTCACTTGGTTTCTCTCACACTGTATCACTTTTTCACTGATTATTGCTGTATCAGCCTTGCTCTGTTTTACTCTCAGTTACTCGCACTGTGTATTTTTGCTAAATCGAACCTGTCTCTCTTTTCTCCTGTTTTCTCTCTTGTTTGCATTATTATGTGTGTTATTGTCATTGTCCCTGTATGTCTCCCTCTGTCTCTTTCTCTCCCTCTTTATGTGTCTGTCTGTGTGTGTGTGTGTGTGTGTGTGGGTCAGTGTCTGCAGGACACCAGTCAGTATGTGGTGAATGAGCTGAAGGCTCTGGAGCTCGAGCAGAAACACATCGACACCCGTGCAGCCGTGGTGGAGCGCAAACTGAGACGCCTCATGGAGACAGGTGAGACACGGTGAGACAGGCGAGACAATGCTAAACTACAGGAAAACCAACAGGACAGTGAATGACACCAGCAGGGGGGCTCAAGAGCTGCATCAGAGAATAAAACACACTTTAGAGTATAAAACACTGCTACAGTAGTACTGTGTGTGTGTGTGTGTGTGTGTGTGTAGGCAGTGATAAGGAGCAGGAGGAGAAGCTGATACAGGAGTGGTTCACACTGGTCAATAAGAAGAACGCTCTTATAAGGAGGCAGGACTACCTTGAGAGTCTGTAAGAGCTCACACACACACACACACACACACACACACACACACACCCATGCTCAAACACACACACATTACTGCTGATTAATTGCTTGATTAATTTATGTGTGTGTGTGTGCAGGCAGGAGGAACAGGACTTGGAGAGGAGGTTTGAGCTCCTGACCCGAGAGCTCAGAGCCATGATGGCTGTCGAAGGTAAAACACAGGGGTCTGGCCAAGACATGCTACAAAGCTAATGTTCCTGATATGTAATATCCATGTTTAATATGTGTGTGTGTGTGTGTGTGTGTGTGTGTGTGTGTGTGTGTGTGTCAGACTGGCAGAAGAGTGAAGCTCATCAGCACCGTGAAGCGCTCCTCCTGCAGGAACTCGTCGCTCTGGTCAATCAGCGTGATGAGTTAGTTAGAGACATGGACGCCAAGGAGAGAGGGTGAGACACACACACACGCACACACACACTCTCTCATCATGATAATTATGATTTGTGTGTATCCTACAGTGTTTTATTTTTTTAAATGTGTATAAATGTGCAGGGCGCTGGAGGAGGATGCTCGGCTGCAGCGAGGTTTAGAGCTCAGACGCATGAAATACAGCAACAAGGAGAAGTGTGTGCTGCAGTAGAGACACACAGCATCCTAACACACTCTCCAACACATGAGTGTGTGCGTGTGTGTGAAGGGAGAAGTGTGTATCAGAGCTGTTGGTTCATCACAGTGTGGCAGCACTGCTCCATCTGCACTGTTTCAGAGCACAGCAATGCATTCTGGGTAACTAAGTCCACTCTGATGTCCAATTGTCTTACACACTCGAGCTGTGAGAGTAACTAACGGCCTAAGGGGACTCAGTTAAGGGGTAGTGGACGAGGGGGGACATGTTAAACACAGAAATTGTGGGTTACACAGATGTGAATCACACAGTCTGGTGTGGGTTAGATCAGACGTCACGGCGCATCACTGACAATAACATTATCGTCGTCATGTTAATGATAAAGAGCTGCACTTTAAAGTGTCATTTCATTTTAAACTTCATGTAGTGAGTGAAAGAAAATGTGAAGGCTGGAACCGGCTGGGGTTCAAATGTTACAGTACAAATATAATCCAAATATAATCTTCCTAAATTGATTAGTAAATAATTAGTATATTAATAAGTGGGGGAAATAAGTATTCAGCACATATTTCCAGTGCAGATATTCACATGAAGTGTAGATCAGACATTGCTATTAATTTAATAAAACTACACAGCTAAAGAAATCCTACTATTCCAATCCAAAAATAAAAGTGCTGCAGTGAAGTGGAATGACAGGAAAGAAGTATCGTACACACTGTGTTTGACGGCTTCAGGACGCTTCCTGTATGAAGAATCTAATCTCTCACAGAGTTCAGTGGGGTTTCATCTCATTCTTCTACGCAGTCTTTAAATCTTGAAGATTCGGTGGAGCCGCTGGTGAATGTTGATCTTCAGTACGTTCCACAGATTTTCTGTTGGGTTTAAGTCTGGAGATCGACTGCTTCATTCCTACACCGTTATTTTCTTCCCATGGAACCAGTTGAGAGTCCTCTTTACAATATGATTTGGATTGTTGTCCTGCTGGTAGCTCCACCTGTGTCTCATCCTCATCGTCCTGGTGGATGGAAACAGATTCTTCTCATGAATTTCCCAGTACATGGCTCCATTCATTGTCCTTTTGATCATTTGGATTCTGTCAGTGCTGTGAGCAGAGATACAGCCCCACACTTGGATGTTTCCACCTCCGAACGTCACTGTAGGTATTTTTAGGCTTATATGCAGAGCCATTTCTCCTCCAAACATGGCGCATTATATTGTTGCAGAACAGTTAGATTCTGTCTCGTCTGACCTCACTACGTTCTCCTAGTAATCTACAGAACTTCTCCAAATGTTCTGGAACAAACTTCAGACAGGCTTCAGCATGCCTTTTTTTCAATAATGGCGATATCCGGGGTGACGATGAATGGAGACCGTGGAACTGGAGCGCATTGCCTGTTGTTTTCTCTATGATGACTGAACCTGCTGCGTCCAGGTCTTTCTGGAGATCTTTTCGAGTGGTCCTTTGCTCTTGGGCTTCTCTTCTGACTAACTTTCTGAAGGCCTGGTCAGAAATCTTATGAGTAGCTCCTGCGTGTGGACGGTTGATGGTTGAGTGATGTTCCTTCCACTTGTGGATAATAACCTCAGTCGAGCTTATAGGAACATTTAAGAGATGAGAATGCCGTCAGTATCCAGTGCCTTTGCTACGCTACAGGCTTATAGTGACACTCTCGGGAGAGCTCTTTACCTCTAAACATCACGAGATGTTTATTGTGTAACAGCTTGGTGACAGATGATTTGTTTACCTGCAGTCAGAGATGGATTTCCCTTTTTCACAGAGCTGAAGTACAAACCAACCCACATGCACTAACACGGCTGATTCTAACCAGCACAGCTAGGAGGACCGTCAGTTCAATCAGCTGTTTCAGTGGTTTTCTTACTGAGTTCAATACTTTTTCATGACATTCCACTTTATTGTACATAACTTTGGATGGGAATATTATGATTTCTTCAGCTGTGTATTGTTTTATACATTTTTGAGTTGATACCATCTGGTTTATGTTTCATCTAAATTGTTGCATTTTAAATATGTTTAATAAAACAACAGTTGATGTGTCAAATACTTATTTCCCCCACTGTGTTAAGCAATAATACTTAATTATTATTAATTAATTATTACTTAATAATACATTATTATTGTTATTATTATTATTATTATTATTACTGTTATTAATAGCTGTTATCACACAGCTACTGAAATGAATATTTTAGATAAATAATGATGCTTTCTTCCTGTTGTTGTTATTATTATTATTATTATTATTATTATTATTATTATTATTATTTTGGTTTTATTTCCTTTTTTCTTGCCAAAGAAACTTCTTACTGTTTTCCTTTTAGACTGCTTTTCTTTTTAAAGTTGAGTTTTGTGTGATTTTATGAGCATGTTAAATGTCCTCTTTATTGGATTTTACTGGACATGTTCTGTCAGTTAAATGCAGTTTGTGTTCAAGTTTATTGGTTATATGTTAATGTTTTTATTATAAATCTGTATAAATATACTGAATATATTGCCGGATGCTGTGTTATTAAACCGCGCAGTGCCTTTAAAGGTTTGATACCTTTTACATTTTGCCAAATACTGTTTTTTTTCTTGTGTGTTTTTGAATTTATTTATCTTTGTGTTTTGTAGTGATTTGACTGTGTGGTTGGTTTGTGACCAGCTGTACTCTTTTCATTTAATGGTTATGAACAGAAATGGATTTAATAATGATGATGATGATAACTTATATTTAAGTGTGCTGTAAAATATGGTTTTCATAGAATGACCTGCTGTTTTCTAGAAACAAACAAAAACATGTTAAACATGATGAATTCTACTGTTAATAATATCTTGATATAAAAGTTTAAAACGAATTTCATAAAGTATTAAAAGTTTGCTTTTCTTTGTGATGGACTCGGAGAGCAAAGCTTGACTCTGATTGGTTCCTCTAATGACCAGTCCGTGGACTTTAATTAATGTGGAAGTGAATCACGTGACAATATGGCACCAAAGACTGTACCGTTTCCGTTTTTATTCATGTTTTAATTAATAAAGTTTGATCTTGCTTCAATAATGTGCTTCTTTTTTTAATTAAATGTGTTTGTTCTCAGATTTATCCTGATACACACTATTATGTCACAGTATTATACACAAAATATCTGCCTTTATTTCCTCATAAATGATTCAATCCCAAGTGAAAAAGATGAAAGTATTAGTGGAGATGTAAATCTACAGTACACAGTGTGTGTTACAGAGAGTGATGTCCTGGTGTGGACCTGTTTATGATCAATAATTTGGATTGTTTATATTTATATTTATATTTTTAAAAAATTATTATTATAATAATAAAGACATCTGTAAATAGTCATATTAATTAACAGTCGTGACTTTATTATTTCAGGTTAATTTAAATATATGTTTTATGGAAACCCTAAATGGCCATGCATTATTACTTTTTTTCAGTGTACTGTACATCCATCATCCCGACTCAGTGGGTTTATTGAATGGGTTTTTGGTTAAATGCCTGAAGTAAGGTCTTCGCTTAACACAAGCTCAAGATATGTTCACGTTTTATACTACGACATAAAATACATCAGTAATACATCAGTAATACGCCATTCAGGATTGTTTAAAAGCTTTTACGTCTTGAAAAAAACGGTTGCTAACAAGGGTCTAAATGAGACTACGGAGACTGTCGGGGAAATTAAACGTCATCACGCCGAACAGGAACTCTCATCTACTACAGCCTCTCTGTGTTTATACTCACGCTCTTACAAACTATTCCAACTCAAACTTTCCAACATGTAGATTGATCAATTTATAGTATTCTCCAATTGTATTTTTTTTAAATAAAGATTGAAAGAGTTGTGGGAAGCTTAACGGTGGTGACGTTAAGTCATGTGACCGTGGTGTAGTTCAATACAGCCTAACATTAGCTTTTTACTTATGGCGATTGTATTTAGGCTGCAAAATACATAAACGTTGTATTCATTTGTGAAGATTATCTTAATGAACGAAACATGTAAGAATCCGACTTTTCTAACCGCGCGTGCGCATTTAATTCTTTTGCATTATTTAATTATTCCACAAGGTGGCAACAGTAACCCAGGGCTGTTGATTCTCAACGTAGTCGAAGAAAAAAAATCGGAAGAGACGGAAACGAGTGCAGGTTAGAACGTACCTGCATTTGTATAAGGCTATGCGTACACGTAAAAAAAATTAATACACCAGATGCTTTAGTTTTTTTTTGTTGTTGTTTTTTTTACGCGTATGCTTAGCCTTTCAAAGTATACTCCTTTGGACATGTACGCGTACACAGGCGGTCAACGCATGCGCACTACAACAACTTGCATTTCAACTTGCATAATGGCGAAGATGCCAACGTGCATGTAGCACCAGTCTCATTCACAAAGCTCGAGATTTTCTTGGGATAAAATCACGTCGTGAGAAAACAGCTTTTTGTTATGTCAAGATCACGAGAAAACAACAAAGAAATTTGATAAAACAATAATAATAATAATACTTGGCCGCTTAGACTTCCGTATATTTTTGTTCGTTTCCAGATAAATAAATGACTGTTATGTCGGTAAACTACCAGCAGGCGGCGCTAAAGAAACAGGAAACGGAGTGTTGTGGCTCTGTGGGAATAAACAGTTAGCATCGTTAGCCGCGTTAGCAGAGTGAGTTGGCGCTGTTCCGCCGCAGCCACAAATACACCTGCTGTTTTCTGTGAAACTTAATCTTTCCAAAACATCGATGGTAACTATAAACTTTATATAAACAGTGTATAAAGAGTGTTGCTGACACTCGGACTGATCCAGTTCCAGCGCGGAGCCGCTAGCAGGAAGCGCCTCGGTGAGTGAACAGTGCGAGCTACCAGTCCACACAGCGGATTTCTCTTAGTTTAGATTACATTAGATTACATTAGATTGAATTAGATTAGCCGCTGTAGTGAAATATACATTTATAAAGTTGGTGTAAGGTTTACAGTTTTAGATATTTAATCTAAACAGACAGATAGATAATAAAATAGAATATAAGACCTCAGCAGATAAATAACAGACTCGGTGTATAGCGTTAGCACTGAGCTAAAACACTGTTATATTTCTAAACTAACTACTGTTAATAAGATTAACTAACCTGGTTAATGAGATCGGGCTAACTAATCTCAGTCTAGTTCAGTTAACCTGGCTGCTGTCACTGTGTGTTTAATGAGCAGAACGGGGTTTATATTAATTAATTATGAGATATAATAGAGGAGTTATTAATGTAGTTATGTTTAATTAATTATGATGCGTCATAGAGGTGTTATTAATGTTAATGAAATATGATCTCCGGATCAGATGCAGGGACGCGGGTTTAATCTGCTCAGGTTCAGTGTTGGGTTAATAACAGAGTCATTATCACTGAGTTACAAACACTGATGTTCAGGTGTGTGTGTGTGTGTGTGTGTGTGTGTGTGTCTGTCAGATGGAGGGAGATGAGTGTGATTTCTCCACAGAGCCGTCTGAACTATCTCACTCCAACAGAGGAAGTGTTTCTTCATCAGTCACTCGCGGTGAGTCTCTCTTACACACACACACACACACACACACACACACAGCACATTTGGACGTGTGCAGTACTTCTGATGGATTCACAAGGTACTTCACACACACCCCTCATGTTAAGACACGCTGATTGGTTTGATGTTTATTGTAAGAATATGTTTTAACGGGCGTGGCCATGCTTGATCACATGAACATCACGTGTCAGTAGTCTGTATCTGCACTTGGAACGCAATATGGTCCCTAAAACCTCCAGAAGTGTCTTCTCTGACACACCTTTTTACCGTCCTCTGATAATAATTACATGACACTTCCACATGCAGGAGCATGAACTAATCCCGTCTGAACAAATGGTAAATGGTCTGCATTTATATAGCGCTTTTATCCAAAGCGCTTTACACTGTGTCTCATTCACCCATTCACACACACACTCACACACCAGTGGTAGCAGAGCTGCCATGCAAGGCGCTAACTTGCCATCAGGAGCACCTTGGGGTTCAGTGTCTTGCCCAAGGGCACTTCGATATCTGAAGTCATGTGGGCCGGGATTCGAACCGCCAACCCTACGATTAGTGGACAACCCGCTCTACCACCTGTGCCCCAGCCAAACTATTTATAAATTGGGCTATAAAATGTAAATTCTCCTGGGTGTGTGTGTTGTTTCTATTCATTATTCTTAGATTTGTTTATGTTCTGTGGATGTGAACTTCCTGTTTTGTCTTTAACACTTCCTCTTCAGAGAGAATGAAACTGTGGATGATATTAGACTTTACTTAGGCTTTTACTGTGTGTGTGTGTGTGTGTGTGTGTGTGTAGCTCAGGATGTGTTGGTGTACCTGGTGAGTGACGGGGCAGTACAGGTGTGTGTAGAGAGTGTGGGGTGTGTGTGTGTACAGGAGCTCGGCCGCAGTGTGAGAGACGCCCTCAACATTCCCGATTCTGCTCAGGACGCCTTCGCCTTCTGGCTGTGCTCACCTCTACTGGGTAACACACACACACACACACACACACACACACACACACACGCGCGCGCGCGCGCTCGCTCGCTCGCGCTCGCTCGCTCGCTCGCTCGCTCGCTCGCTCCCTCCCCCCAGTTATGAGGAGAGGTGTTCAGGGCCGTTTGGAGCAATGTTGTTGTTGTGTGAGAGTAACTACACTAACACACGGATGCACAAACTGTAACTGATAGAAATTACAGCTGCTGATGGAGGAATAAATATTCAAATCATAGCCTGTAAATGTCCATAAACTGTGTGTGTTTGTGTGTGTGTGTGAGAACAGAGTTGCAGTTGAAGCCGAAACATCAGCCGTATAAACTGTGCCGTCAGTGGCAGGACCTGCTGTACCGCTTCACTGACGCTCACACAGAAGACATCACACTAGGTGTGTGTGTGTGTCTGTCTGTCTATATTTGTGTGTGTGTACGTGTACTTGTGTACTGATTGTGTGTTCTGGTCTGTAGATGAGCCATGCCTGCAGTACAGGAGGAACGTTTTTTACCCCAAGTCTAAAGAACTGCAGGTAAACACACACACTATGGGTCAAAAGTTTGTGGACACTCAACTGAAATGTTTCTAATGATCTTAAAAACCTTCTGATCTGAAGGTGTATGATTAAATATTTGAAATCGGTGTTGTAGACAAAAATATAATTGTGTCAACATATTCATTTCTTTCATTAGAAAAATAACATTTTATTTACAAGAAATTTTTTTTTTTAATGGATGACTCGGAGAGAAATATACCGAAAAGCAGCCGATAAATGTCCAGTGTAGGTGTGAACTCCTTTAATACTGTTTAAAAAGCATCTCAGGGAAATTCCTCAAGAAATCAGTTGAGAAAATGCCAAGAATACATTTCTGGAAATTCTAGGCAAAAAGCGGGTCTACTTTGAAGATGCTAAAATATTAAATTATTTTAATTTATTTTGGATTTTTTTTTATCACAACATAATTCCCATATTTCCATTTGTGTTACTCCAGAGATTTGATGACTTTTCTTATTATTCTAAAATGTGGAAGAAAAAAAATAAAGAAAGAATGAGTGTGTCTAGATTTTTGAGCGGTAGTGTGTGTACTCACTGTAGAGAGAGAGAAACACACCGTGTTTCAAATAGAGTACTGTAGTGCACTAGTGTGTTCCCTAGATGTAGTGGGGAAAGTGTGGATTTAGTCCTTGTTAGTGTTTTTATTGGACATCGTGTCTGACAGTTTTTGATTTTATCCTACATTTGTAACTGTGAATAACCGGGATTTACCAGCTAACGGAAACTCTGATTGATATATATCTCAATCAATCAGAGTTTATATCAGAGTTTCTGTTAGCCGGTAAATAACGGTTATTCATATATATAATATGTTATATAATATAATATAATATAATATAATATATACGTGTGTGTGTGTGTTTTGGAGGTGGAAGATGAGAGTGTATTGCGGCTCCTGTATGATGAGGCTAAATTAAACATTATTGAGGGCCGGTACCCATGTGACCCAGAGCACTGGAACCGATTGGCTGCTCTGTCGTGTGCTATAGAGATCGGTACAGGACTCGATGACCAGCAGCTGACCACCGCCATCAGGTACACACACACACACACTCATGCACTCACTCACTCACTCACTCACTCACACTCTCTCTCACACACACACTTTCATATGGTAACGTTAATATGCCACAATATAACACACAAGTAGGCATGAGAAAACTTGAGCTCGTCAGTTATGACAGAATTTAGGAACATAGTGTAAGCCATGACACATTAATTTACCTTCTGATAAACTAAATTTAATATTTTCAGTTAATTTTATAGACTGTATGCAAAAAACAACAACTGTTAACCTGTTCCACCTTGTAAACAAATACAATAAACCTAATGTTCAGGGTTTGAAGTCTGCTCCTCTTAAATATATTTAAAGCTACACTATTAGACATTTTCCACTGTCATGGTTCTGGGCTGGAGTCAGTTCTCGAACCGCTCTGTGTATATTGTGTATATATCTGAATAATCTCATATAAGATGTGATTGGGTGAGTTCATGTATCCGTCAGATGCAAAGTGCTTTAGTTTAATGGTGTTTATTACTGATGCTCCGATCAGGATTTTTACGACCGATACCGATCCAGATACCAATCTTTTTCTTGTTTAAGCTTTAATCAGGAGGTCTTAAATGTAAGCTCTCTGCTCATGGTCACTTTTTTTAAATTAAAATAATAGCAATGAGAAATACTGTTGGTTAATTGATAAATAAACAAGCACAAATGTTTATTTTTAAATAAATAGAGTTCTAATTAAAAGTAGACTAACACAAAAATGATCCATATTAGGAAAAGACTAATAGCTTTCTAAGGAAATAGCTTACTAACCTTAATGTCAAATTGATATTAAGTGCAACCCATAGTAATTAAACATTATTTCATTTCTCATATTATTTATATTTTATGAAGTTATTATAATATCTATTTTTATATTAAATTATTTATTTATAATTAAGCACATTTTCTGTCTTTACAATTTAGTAGGTTTTTTTTTTGGTTTGTTTATCAGTTGTTAATTTTATATGGGTTCCCCCAGTACAGTTTTGCCATGTCTGCTGATAATATTGTGTTTTTTGGGGGGATTAAATCAAAACATGAAAACTGGAGTTGACATTTCTAGTGATATCTGAGTTTAAATGAAGTGAAAGCGCTGTCTGTTAGAGTTGGTGAATGGAGAGCTGCAGCGTACTGTATGTTTACAGACTGAACAGATGCTGCTCTTGATTATGATTGGTGAGAATTTAATAAAGAAGTTTGAATTAAACCCACCTTGTAGCGTTAGCATTATTATTAATTTACTCCACCCGATGCCGCTGTGTCTGCACGAGCAGATCACAGGTTCAGGTCATTTTGCGTGATCAGTAAGAGATGGCGGTTTGTGAGCTTGGCAAGTTGAAGCAGATGATGTACAGTGTTACTCTCGTCAACATAATGGCTTCCCTGCAGTATTTACACACTTGTTCAGTTGACTGAGGAGATGAAAAGCAGTGTGAAATTAATTGTTGCGCAGTGTAGATGCATTTTGGACTTCCTGTAGTTTTTATTCCGATTGTATTATACAAGTCTGAACAGGTCACTCGCACCGGTGCGAATAAATATTTATTCACAGTCGCACAAAGTACTTTTCGGTCGCAAATGCGAGTGAAATGGTCGCACTGTAGAGCCCTGCATATACACACACTCTCTCTCACACACACACTCAACTATCAGGTACACACACTCATAATCTTCAGATTATTAGCATTAATGCTGATATGTAAATGTAGGGCTAGACAGTGTAATATTAATATAAAACTTTTAAATTAAATATTAATATATGTAAATATAACGTGTAATAAAATACTGAATTCTGTCAGATTTTTCTTCAGTGCTGTGTGTTACAAACTGTGTTTGAAAACTTCATGTCCCCCTTCCTGTGTGTGCATCAGAGAAAAGAAGTTGTCATCGCTGCTGCCGGCCCATGTAGTCGGGGGGTTGGGGGCAGGGCTTCTCTCCACCCTGAGGCTGAGGGCGGGGCGTCGTGCTGAACTGGAGCAGAGTTTACTGAAGGAGTACCACACACTAAAGATGCACACTGAAGCCCGCCCACTCATCCTCCAGTACCTCAGCATCTGCCACACTCTGCCTTATTACGGGTCAGTACACACACACATTCACACACACACACACACACACACCATCTGTGTGTCTTACATACTCTCACTCTCTCTCTCTCTCTCTCTCTCTCTCTCTCTCTCTCTCTCTCTCTCTCAGGTGTGCATTCTTCATGGGTGAGATAGATAAGCCGGCCCAGGGCCTGCTGCAGCGTGGAGGGCGTAAGGCGGTGAGTGTTGGGATCAGTCTGGAGGGAGTGTACGTTATCGACACTAAGGAGAAGGTGAGGAACCGTTCTGATCCCAGGGTTCTCTGAATCACTGTGTTCTTGCAGGGTGTGATGCTGTGGCACACTTTCACACTGTACCACATTTATCATTTCATTGTATTATTACACCTCTGTGTCTGTGTGTGTGTGTGTGTGTGTGTGTGTGTGTGTGTGTGTGTGTGTTTCAGCATGTGCTCCTGGGTCTGCGGTTCTCAGAGCTGTCGTGGGATCATACGTACCCTGACGCTGAGGGAGACTCTCACATCCTGTGGCTGGAGTTCGATGGAGAGGAAGATGGAACACCGGTCAATAAATTACTGAAGATTTACTCTAAACAGGTACACACGCATTCACTCACACTCACACACACACACACACACACACACACACATATTCTGATGTGTGTTTTACGGACGGAGCTTGTGCGTGTGTGTGTGTGTTCCAGGCGGAGCTGATGAGCGGTCTGATTGAGTTCTGTGTAGAATTGCGCTCTGTCGGTGAAGTGGCTGCATCCCAAATGGCTTCAGCTCAGGAGGAGAGTGTACAGGGAGCAAGGGGGCGACGGGCGGGGAAAGTGCGAAGGCAGAACAGTGTAGTGTGCAGCAGAGTGCACACGCTGAACACCATCAGCTATGTTGACGACGGTGAGTGGAGCGACATTAATCAGTTAAACACTGTCACAGAGCATGTAGAGGGGCGGAGTGAGTGCTGAGTGGTAGCCCTGAGTCATGTCCATACAGGGTGGCAGCTCCATATCCTCTCCTTATAATGGGAGCCCAGTGGCATCTCTATACAGAGTGGCAGCCCATAGTTACATCCTTAAGGTGTGGCAGCCCCGAGTCCCATCCGTATCCCCAGTTCATTGCTTGACTTCATTATTAGCTCATGCTGCCACTTAATGTAGCGATCTTGTTTACATTATGCACAGTGCATGATCAATAAGATCTCACCTGTTTACCTTTCAGGTAAAGAGATAAAGCGTCTGAAACCGAAGAGAGCAGCATCCTTCTTCACCAAGCAAACTCCTCCCTCTTACGCTGCTGTTCAGGTGACGGACAACCTGGAGCAGAGCTGAAACTCTGCGCTCTATACAGCAGAGACTAAACACACACACACACACACACACCATGATGATGAACTGAAGGGACAGACAGACTGGACCGAGATCGTGCTACATGTGTGAGTAACCGGTTACAGCACGGGGTGGATTCTGAGACGTTTCTCCACTATGCAAACACCACTAAACCAAACGGAGAGGAAAACTCCCGAAACTGTCTCTCTTACCAAAGTACCAGAGTGTCTGACCTCAGTGTCTTCTCTCATCAGTGCTTTAACCGCTCATCACACATAAACACACATTTATTATCCGCTCATCATACAACACCGCTGCTTCACTGAGGTAATTTTTTTATCTGATAATCTCACTCTGGCCCGATCGAGGCTGTGTCCCAAACTGCATGTTTAATGCAGTCTCCTAGGAAATGGGCTGTGTCTCAAATCCCCATACTTATTATTAAATAGTGACAGGTTTGTATAAACACAATCCAGAATAAAGAATATTACACTTTTGTCTAATATAGTCACAAGTGCACAAATATGTATTTGTTTAATATAATACTTCTATAAGAAATGTGCAGTGTCCCAAACTGCATTAAGTGCACTAAATGTGCAGCACCTGAAATTTGGGATGGGGTGTCATTATTATTATTATTATTATTATTATTATTATTATTATTATTATTGTTTTATAGGTTATAATTTTGCAAGTCTTTAATATTATGTTATGTTCAAGAAAGCACACTGCTGCACTTTGTAGTGATTGTATTAAATAGTGTGTAATGTAGGTGGCTGTTCTGACAGTCTAGTGCAGCAGTGTGTAATTTGGAATGTAACCGTAGACCTGTACCTTTCAGTTCATTCCAAAAAAAAAAAGTCGTCTGTAAAAGAAGTAACTTCCTGCACACATGATGAGTCTGATGTGCTGGAGTAATTATTACAGAATGTACACTTTACATAAGAAATGTTTACAGCTGGCCTTGTTAAACCTCTTTAAGCCTCATTAGGCCTCATTAAGGCTAATTCTCGTTATCGGTTTCATCATCGAAGTGACCTGAGTGTGGAACTGTGAGCTTAAAGGGTCGTGTGCTTTCTGATTCAGACAGTGTGAAGGTTCTGAACCGTCACACTGGTGTTTATTTAATTTAACACTGGCACTGTGGACTGTGAAAACATTCAGAACACTCGACATGATACTTGGAGAGTTTTACACAGGATGTGCCACTGATGAAAGCCTGACTATGCTAATTCTGTTAGCAGGACTTTTATATGAAATTGTAAATATCTTTACCATGTACTAATTTAAAGACTGAGGCTGTCGTGACCAATATAACCTGCTTTTGTATCGATGCTTTGTGTGTATGTGCAAAATTAAGCTTTATATCTCTGAATGTTCCAGTTACAGAAATGAAACTGTATGGAATATTCATCACTCAAACTCACTTTTATCTTTAGTGCATTTTTGTGAGGCTATTGTTCATGTTGTTTTGGGTTTGTGTTCTTCAACTTCTGTAAGCTTAAAAAAATGCACTACTAATGCTAGTGATTGTAATCTAAACTAACCATATGCCGCATTATAACTATTACACTTTATACTAATTTCATGATTTGTATCAGTGGAATTTTATATGAATATTGAAATAAACTTGCTTATATTACAGGGGTTTTTTTTTAGCTTGTCAATAAGAAATAAAAAGTCAATCACGAGTTAAGCAAATCATTGAATTTATGTAATTGATTTAGTCACTTAGAAATAATTATATTGATGACATTTAATATAATAAGCCACACATCATATAAACATTTGAATATATCTCTATAATATATGAATATTTAAATAATGTTTAATATTTAAGGAAATGCTGTTTTAATTTGTAGTCGCACTTTTGTTTTGAAGTGTGAGCGATCCGGGCGCCATCTTGTTTTACCTCAGTAACAACAAACCTGAGGCAGAAACCTCTCGATGAGCTGTTGTGCTGAAATCTGATCAAAACGTCAGATTTTCCAGGTGTTATTAGTAAAATTAAGTGTTATTCTGGTAAAAATGGCGGTTGAAGAAGGCAGTGCGGCTCATAAGCGGCGGGTTCACGGGCTCCTGCAGCTTTATTATGGCCTGAGTGAGGAGGGGAAAGCGGAGCAGACCGAGTCCGCGGATCCGTGTGACATCAACGGGCCCCATTTCGACCCGGAGCTCTACCTCAACAAGGTGAACACACCGCTGCTGAGGACTAGAGGATTGAGTTAATCATTTAAACTGAGTGTCGTTATTATTTATTCACCTCACACCAGAAGAACACTGGCGTTAATGTTAGCCATAGAGCTGACTGCTGAGGCGCGAGCCGTGCGGCTAAGAGTGACGTTAACTTTAAAATTAGCTTCACTTTATAAAGGAATCTATACTGTATACTATACTATAATGCTCATTTTATGCAAAGTGCAATATAAATATAAAGCTACTTGCTGTTGCTATGGTAACTGAGATGGCTGTTATCATATGACTTTCTTTACGTCACTGTACTCCAACACCAATCTGATGATTTGGGATCTGATAGGAGTCCTGTTCTCCAGGACTATAACCCGTCCACAACTAAGTGTGTGTGTGTGTGTGTGTGTGTGTGTGTGTGTGTGTGTAGATGAGAAAGGAGTGTTCTCTGGCGGAGCTGATGGATCAAGAGAGCTGTATGGTGAAACAGATCCGCTCTCTGGACAGTGACATGCAGACGTTGGTCTATGAAAACTACAACAAGTTTATTTCTGCTACCGGTCAGTAAAACACACACACGTTAATAGCAAAGTGATTATGAAATGATGTTATTGTGTCAGGTTTGTTGACTATTATTATGGGATATAATAAACATTACAGAAATGTGTATTCACATGTAGGTCCACCCCTAAATCCTTGCCTATATTTTGCATGATATACAGGTGTTAGTTAGCCACCATGCTAACTGCTAATTGTGTGCGTGTGTGTGTGTCCTTAGACACGATCAGGAAAATGAAGAACGACTTTAAGAAGATGGAGGATGAGATGGACTGTCTCTCGGCCAACATGGCCGCCATCACCGAGTTCAGCGCCAAGATCAGCAGCACACTGCAGGGTCAACACACACAGATCACTAAACTGTCAGGCATGGACACACATACACACACACACACACACACACACACACACCCCCTGAAGCACTGAAAACACCATGGGTCATAACACGTGTGTGTGTGTGTGTGTGTGTGTGTGTATGTGTTCAGGTGTGCACTCTCTGGTGCGTAAGCTGCAGTTCCTGTTCGAATTCCCGGCCTGGTTGAGGAGGTGTGTTGAGTGTGGTGAGTTTGGGCGAGCCGTCAGTGCTCAGAAGAGAGCTCGCTGCGTCCTCAACCACTATAACAACATCACCTCGTTCAGGGGCATCCAGGACGAGTGCAACACCATCATGCTGGAATTAACACTGCACCTGAGGGACAGGTTCAGGTACACTCTCACTAGCACATTAGCATTAAACATCACATTAACATCACATTCTAGTTAACGCATCTCAGCTACAGGCAGAACTACTACCGCGGTCATATTAACACTAACTAGTGTTAATCCTGTGTTTAATCCCGTGTTGACGGTGTGTGTTTCAGTGACAGCAGTGCGAGTGCTAAGGAGCTGTCCGAGTGTGTGGAGTTGCTGCTGCAGCTGGACGAACCGGCCGAGGAGCTCTGTGACAAATTTCTAAGCCACGCCCACTCTAAGAAGGAGGCGGATCTGCAGGCCTTAGAGGCGGAGCTTAGCGATTCCAGACCGAGCGTGACCCTAGTGTCTCCGGTGTCCGAGTCGAACCCTTTCCTGTCTCCGGCCGGCAGGATGGACATCCTGGAGTTCATTGATCGAGGCTGTAACGAGTTTGTCAGTGATCTGTGTTTAGTTATCGCTTCCTATCAGGAGTTATTTATTACCCGTCCACAGGGGGGCAACCACGCCCCCAAGCACCTCCCTCAGATGGCCAATCAGAAGCTGCAGCAGTTTGTGGACACTTTAGCAGGCAGGTATTTCAGGATAGTGGAGCGCAGGATACAGGAGGAGAAAGGCGTAGGAGACAATTCCCTCCTGGTGAGAGCGCTGGATCGTTTCCATCGCCGCCTCCAGGCCGTGTCCAAACTGCTTCCGGGGTCAGAGGTCGCAAGCCGTGGGACCGACATCGTTATTAATGCGGCACGAGAGCGAATCAAACAGTACCTGTGCGCGTTACAGAACTTCTACCTGGATAGCCTGACCGACGTTAGACAGGCCCTTGCTGCGCCACGCGTCACAGTGGGTGGAGCTAGTGGAGCAGGCAGTTCTGCTGCCAAAGAGGCCCCGCCCACCCTGCCAGAGCTCCTGACGTCACTGTCGAACTCCATTCTCAATCAGATCAAATCAGTGTTAGTGTCTGTGCACCTGTTCACTGCTAAAGACATCACCTTCTCCAACAAACCCTACTTCAAGGTCCGTGTTTACAGAGTACACATTAGCTCCGCCCACAAACCCTTCCCTCAGCTCAAATCTTGTGTGTGTGTGTATGTGCAGGGGGAGTTCTGCAGTCAGGGTGTGAGAGAGGGGCTCATTGTGAGCTTCATTAAGTTTATCTGTCAGACATCACGTCAGTTCTGTGAGAGCGCAGGTGACCGGAGCAGCTCGACTCCTCCCACTTTACTGCTGCTGCTGTCACGCCTCTGCCTCGACTACGACACCTCCACCATCTCCTACATCCTCACATTGACCGACGAGCAGTTCCTCACACAGGTACACACACACACACACACACACACACAGAGACACAGACACACACAGCTTGTTGTCTCATGCTCTCTTTCTCTGTCTCTTTCTCTGTGTTAAACACAGCTTCATTCTCCGGTAACTACAGTGACGACTCTGTGTGCTGAGGCCCGAGAGGCAGCACAGAAACTCCTCAACCACTATGTCAAGGTAACGCTAATCCGCTAATACTGCATTAGACTTGACTCTGAAGTGAGAAGTCGGAGCTCGGAATGATAGTGTGTGTTTGAGCTTCAGTGGGGAAGACACTCGGACGCCTCCGTGTTGGTATTTTGTGATGAACAGACTCAGTGTATGAGAGATGTGTGTTTTCCTCCCTGAGACAGTGAAGTGTAGAGTTTAAAGTGAATATATCTGTATGTAAAGCTCATATACCCACACGCATATACACACTATAACTGGTTTAAGGGTAAGAAATGCTGCTGGGTTTACTGTTGATTCTCTGAGCGGTCATGCTGATTCGATATTCTGAGGGGGCGCATGTAGAGGAGACCATCCTCAGTTCTGGAGCAGGAATTCTGAGTCGTTTTCTTTATCGGAGGAGTTACAAGTTACGAGCTCAAGTAGAATCCTGCATAATGCAGTGGTATGGGCTCTGACATGTGGGACACTGTGTGTGTGTGTTTCAGGTTCAGGGTCTAATCATCTCTCAGATGTTGAGGAAGAGTGTGGAGACACGGGACTGGGTGAACACCATCGAGCCGCGGAATGTCCGTGCAGTCATGAAGAGAGTGGTGGAGGACACGACGGCTATCGACGTCCAGGTATCAGAGTTTACTAACGAGTCCGTCGTGTTGGTGTGTGTAGAGGTAAAGGGGGGAGAGGGAGGGGTTGGATGTGAGGAGTCAAGGGCAGGGCAGGGGGTAATTTAACCAATCACAGAACATGCTGCGGTACGTACAGCTGAGAAAATACACCGCTTTATTTACCTGCTCAGGTTGGTTACAGGAATTAATACAGTTCATTTACATTTGGGTGTGGTTTTCTTTGTGTAGGTGGGCTTGCTGTATGAGGAGGGGGTGAGGAAAGCCCACAGCAGTGACTCCAGTAAACGCACATTCTCTGTCTACAGCAGCTCCAGACAACAGCTACGTTACGCCCCCAGTTACACACCCAGGTACACACACACACTGATTTGTCTACAATAAGTGTTGCACACACTGGCACTGAAACTGTGTGTGTGTATGTGTCTGTGTGTGTTTAGTGCTCCGATGGACACTAACCTGCTCAGTAACATCCACAAGCTTTTCTCTGAGAGAATCGACATCTTCAGCCCTGTCGAGTTCAACAAGGTCAGACAGTTTTGATGTACCAAAATAATAATAATAATAATAATAATAATAATAATAATAATAATACATTTAAAATAAAGAGTGAGCATGTGGTATTTTATGTATTACACAGTGAAATTGTGTATTTGTTTATTCTATTAATAACAGAATGTCAGACGGTACAGGCGGTGGTGATGAAGTGTGTGTGTGAATGTCTGTGTGTGTTTGTGTCAGGTGTCTGTGTTGACAGGGATAGTGAAGATCAGTCTGAAGTCTCTGGTGGAGTGTGTGCGTGTGCGCTCGTTTGGTCGGTTCGGGTTGCAGCAGGTGCAGGTGGACTGTCACTACCTGCAGCTCTACCTGTGGCGCTTCGTCTCAGATGAGAACCTCGTCCACTTCCTGCTGGATGAGATCGTGAGCAGCACAGCGCACCGCTGCATAGAGCCGGTCCCCATGGAGCAAAGTGTCATCGAGCTCATCTGTGAGAGGGGGTAGAGCTGAGGGGCAGAGTGCTGGGGGGGGTGGGGGATGTGTGTAAGTGATTGTAGCTCGTCTCGGCTGTTTGTGAACAGTAATATGTAACATAATGTAATATTGAATTGAAGCTGTGTGTGTGTGCGTTTGTGAGTGTGATATTCTGGGACTGGGGTTAAAACACTTCTTTCTCTTATTTGTTTTCTCCAAATCAGTGAATGAACATTAGTGAGCATTAAAGTATTTACCTGATTAAATAAATAATAATGAAATGAATTATAAATAAAGTCCCTCTCATTAGAAGATGTGTTTGAGTGTTTCTTTGCTCTTCATAAAGAGGTTTCAGAGTTACAGTCGTGAAACTGTTTAAAATGTTAAATCTGCGCTGCGGTAATGAAACCCATCACAGCACTGTTACTGCGTTTATAAAAACCTCCATCACACATTTCTGTGTGTGTGTACTGAAACAGGTTTAATTATTTATAAGGATTGATATCAGAACTGAGATGATAAAGTGCTGTAATTTAAGGTGTTTTCTAAATAGAAACCCGTATATTGCATAAGTATTTATTTAATTTAAATACAACATATATATAAATAGTCGTCGTCTCTTCCGTTTTTTTCTTCGACTACGTTGAGAATCAACGGCTCTGGATCACTGCTGCCACCTTGTGGATGACCTAACTAGTGCAAAATAATTAAATGTGCACGTGCGACCATTAATCCCATACAGAAAGTATGCTTCACTTTTTATGTGTACGCTAGGAACAGCGTACAGTGCGCGTCACGCAAATTTCGCCATCGGCAGAGTATGCGTGCCACCCGATTTTTCTAAATGCGAACATGCGCATTTAATTCTTTTGCACTATTTAGTTCTACCACAAGGTGGCAACAGTGACCCAGGGCCGTTGATTCTCAAGGTTCAAGATTCTCTTGTAGGCCAGGAGGGGTAGTGCAAGTTGTCCTAATGCGCATCCATACGTGTCAAATGGAGTATGCTTTGAAAGTCTATGCGTACGACTGTGCGCATACGCTAATGTACGCGTAAAGCCTCTGGAATACTTCGTTTTTTACTCGTACGCATAGCCATTCAAAGTATACTCCATTTGACGTACGCATACACAGGTGGTCGACGCATGCACATTACGACAACTTGCACTACCCCTCCTGGCCTACAAGAGTCAGTACAGATCAGTAAAGCAGGTCTTCTGACGTGAAGGACGACAACGAAGAAGAATGCTTGGGCAATCGCTATATAATCCCACGATTAGCACCCATATAGAAATCCTTATACTCTTTAAGGCTAAAATTATACAAATACTTTCTAACCTGTCTTCGTTTCCTTTTTTTAATTTTTCTTCGATTACGTTGAGAATCAACGGCCCTGGCTCACTGCTGCCACCTTGTGGAAGAACTAAACAGTGCAAAAGAATGTAATGCGCATGTGCGATCTGCGCGTACAAAGTAAAAAAATAATAATCTGGCGGTGCGCGTACAGTACAGTACTCTCTTTATAACGAAATTTGCGTCACGCGTACTGTAAACTGTTCCTAATGTACGCGTAGAAAGTGATGCATACTTTCTACTTTATATGCGGTGAATCACTTCCGACTCCGCTGTGACATAGTTCCGTTCCTTGTTGCGTTGTGTTTTGCATTGAGTGGCTAAGCTAAAGAGCTGAAGGAGATATTAGCTGTTATGCTAACAGTATGAGCGCGTCGCGGAAACTGCTCAGCTACACGGCTGCCGTGGCAGCGCTGATCGCCGGATACGCGTCCTGGAGGAGCCTTGATCCCGGAGACCAGCGGAACCGAGAACTACTGAAGGTACAGTGTACTGACCTGAACGAACACACACACACACACACACACACACACACACACACCTGGTCCTACGCTGCAGCTGACTGTGTGTGTGTGTTAGAGCAGGAATAAACACTGACACGTGCAGGGTCCAGGATGAGAAGCACTGTTCACACAGACCTGTAGAACCCACACTAGAACACAGGTTATACCGCAGTGTGTGAAAGTCTCTGGTGTGACATTCCTACTTTATCATGCAGCTCTTCAGCTTAAACCCAAGTGTGTGATAATGGCCCAGAGACATGTCCTCACAGGAACCCATAAAATGTCATCACCGTAATGGGTACACAGAACTGTGGAAAAGTCTTGGCACCCCATTTATTCATATACTTTTAAATCTGAGATGTTTGTTATTTATTCTGCATCAGTGTGTCCGGGGGGAAAAAAATAAAATGTAGATTTATTTTTTAAAAACTGACATGCTGGAGAAATGTTTTATGTTTAATTGTGTTTAAGTAAGAAGATCAGTAATGGAGCGGTGTAGTAGATTTTGGAGACGTGAGGAAAACGGCTTTTCTGTTCTGTGATATTCATTCTGATGCATGCAGGATGTAGATATCAGCACTGAGCCCTACAGAGTGCACTTCAGTGAAGTTGTATTTGGGTCGCATCCTCATTCGTGTGATTCTGTCTCTGTTTGTCATCCATCAGAACCTGCCAGAGTCAAACCCATTGCGGATGGAGGAGAACAGGAGGAGGAACGCTCAGATCATGGAGATGCTCAAAGATGCTGCACAGACCAACGAGAACATAGCTCGCACCTATGGCAGCCAGAAATAACCACACCCAGTCACCCTCTTAACCATACCCTCCATGTAGCTCCACCCACTGACCCCATCCTCTCTGAAACTCCACCCACTGTCCCTCCCACCCTTTAACTCCACCAACTATAGCTGTAGAGGAGCTCCACGGTGCTGATGTTGAACCTGTGATGAGCTCCACACTGGCACTTGTGGTGTGGAATGAGGAGAAACACCTCCTCCTGAGAAATGACTGGAAATAGTAAATAAATAAATTATATATATATATATATATATATATATAAAAACTAAATACTAGGGTGATCTTCACTATCCCTGTCAACACAGACAGTTTAGTGTGTGTGTCTGTGTGTGTGTATATGTATGTATATATATGTGTGTGTGTATATGTATATATATATATATATACAGTGGGGGCAATAAGTATAGAACAGAACGCACAGAATAGAACACATCAACCTTTTTCAGTAAATATATTTCCAATGAGGTTATTCACATGAAATTTGAAATATATACTATTACACCCACTAAACTGGGTGTAATTTAAATGTTGGAACTCAAGAAAACTCAATTTAATAAGAAAATGTGTTGTAATAATTTATAAATGTCAGTCAGTCGGTTTATTTGTAATGTTTTTGCCTTTATTAATAAAATAAAATAAATTCCACAAATAAACTTATCATTTCTGCTGGTTTTTCCTGAATGTTCTGCGCAGAGAGTGCGCACAGCTGACGCGCTCCTGCCATGTGAGTGACGTATTTCCGGTGGGAAAAGTGAAGCGTGTTATATGGACACTGCGCGCGCTCACGCTGTATTCTGCATGCTCCTGTTCAGTCTGTAATTTTTTTCCCCCTACTTGTCGGTTTGTCAGATGTCCTCGCGCGCACCGGAAGTGTCCCGGAGCTGTTGGAGTTGTCGGCTGCTCTCGGGGGGTGCGCTGCTCTTTTCCGCGGGGTTTGTGTACCGGAGCGCGCACACGTCCTTGCATCGAGGAGCACGCGCGTCTGTGGGCACCGCACTGCAACTCGCCTTCGCTGCAGGTAAACACTCTCTATTAGTCTTAATGTAGTCTTAATGCAGTCCACGTGACATCATCAGTGTGCGCCTCCTCCCTTATAATAAATATGAACATTTTGATCCTCTGTTGATATTTTAATCCCAAACAGCATGTTTTGCTAAAATAACTCTCTCTCTCACTCTCTCTCTCTGTGTGTGTGTGTGTGTGTGTACAGGTTTGGCAGTGTGGGGGATTGTGGTCATCATCGATCCAGTGAATAAAAACCCGCAGAAATCAACAGGAACATGACGAAGAGCGGAATTATGGGACATGTGCAGTATCGATGAACTGTGTGATGAAACGTGATAATGCAATAAATATGATAAATAATAAATGTGTTCTGTGTTTAAACTGCAGTGTTTATTAGTTAGTAGCAGTTTTAATAAACACTGCGTGAGGATCAGTGATGATCCTTTACACTCAACTGTATGAGGATGTCATCACGAGAGTGACACACACACACACACATACATGCACATACCGAAAACTGTGTATAAAACTGTAATGACCTCCATGTGGATGTGTTTTTTGTTTTGTTTTGAATTGGAATGTATTTACAGTTTGGAGTGAAGCTGCTCCCTGATGATGAATGTGTATTTATTAAAAATTACTGAGACAATTCCCAATATGATAAATATTTTTTAAGTTTTCATACGGAGATGAAATGTGAAGCAATTTAACAGTATATTCTGACATTAAAATGCATAAAGAAACAAAATTTTTGGCTCAGTCTGGAAGTAAAAAATACATAATCTTGTGCAAAAGCTATCATTAAAGTATTTATCTCAAATCCTTTCAAAAATGTCACCAAATCCTTTATACGCTAAACATCTGTACACTAGCTCTATATATGCTAAACATCTGTACACTAGCTCTATATATGCTAAACATCTGTACACTAACCCTATATATGCTGAACATCTGTACACTAACCCTATATACGCTAAACATCTGTACACTAATGTAATAAACACAAATCTCTCAAAGTCTCATATATTATATATCAGTAGAGTAAATAAGTTTAAATAGTTTAAAATTGTTTTAATTAATTGTTTAATTAAATAAACCCGGTGTGTGTGTGTGTTAGTCAGTCAGTCGGTCAGTAGCCGTTTCCTTGCGCATGCGCAGAGCGGAACTACAAGATGGCGGCCTCCGTGAGCAGCGTTGCTGTGACACTGAGCAAATCTGTGTGGAATAAAAACAGTTTAATTCACACCTTTAGGAGAATTTCTACTACTGCAGCCTGTTTACGGGTGAGTTTTGGATTTCATTTGTTTATCGTGACCTTTTCTGGTGTTAAATGTGGACGGAAATGTCTACTTTAGCTCCGTTATCCAGATGCTCAGTGTGTGACATTAGGAAATATAAATGTGTTTTATGAAAACAGATATTAAATGTATGCGGCAGATGAAGCTGTTTTTACTTGTGCAGATGTTGGTGTTGTACAAACGGGTCAGATTCTGTCTTTAAACTTTATTAACAAATTAAATTAGAAGTGTTTGACCAGAGTAAAATGTTTAGTAGGCCTACACTTATTAAACAGCTCAAAAGATATTTAAATCCAATCATTCCTTATAGAAGAGAGATTTATTTTTATATTTTCTAAACATGTTGTAAGTGTGATAAATAATTTGTACACCATGTCAGAAATACCTTTCTGCAAGAGTTCTGCATCATTTGAAGAAAAATAATAGTTTATTAGAGCAGTTATAATCTGAGAGTCAGACAGACACAGTGATGTCATGGTGATGTCACTGTAGTTATATGGTGTTATTTGACAGCGAGGTGATGTCATGTTTTGTGGGTGGGGTTTAGACACACAGCAGCTCAGAGAGTGGAGGTTCTTCTGTAACCGAGAGCACAGATGAGTTCTGCTTTGTGGAGCGACTGATTCCTCCAACACGCGTCCCACCTCCACCCAAACACACCGGCCCCGCCCCATCAGGATGGACTCCACCCTCAGGTACACACACACACACACACACACACACACACACACACACACACAGAGTTTACAGTTAACGCACTGATCAGCTTAACTCTCACATCAGAGACGTGTTTATTAACATTGTGTAAAAGCTGTACTTACTGACTTCCCCTAATGCCTCCTGGGGTTTTTCTTTACGTGTTATGATGATTCTGTTTGTTTTAGAAACGCCTCCGTCGCTGCCCTACATGATCCGACGCTCCCGAATGCACAATATTCCCGTTTACTCCGACATCAAACACGGAAACCAGAAGAGCACCATCGTGCGTAAGGTGGAGGGAGACATCTGGGTGGGTTTAAAGCTCCTCATCAACTCTGAGAGCTCACACATCTCTGCCTCTGTTCCTCTGAGTGCGTGATGAGGTGTTAGACACCAGCTGTTTGTGTTGCAGGCTCTCAATAAGGATGTAAAAGAACATCTGCAGCAGCTGACGGGCAGAGAGCTGCCCACCACGGTCAACGAGGTCACCATGAGCATCCGCATTAAAGGCCAGTTCGATACGGAGCTGAAGGAATGGCTGCTGAAGCTGGGCTTCTGATCAGCACTGTATTATTATTATTATTATTATTATTAAACCTATCTGAGTGTGATTAATACAGAAAACTGATGCAGAGAAATCTGATTAACTCTGTTTTACACCAGTTGTTTTTCCTGTTGTGTACAGCCGTGTGCAAATAAACTTACACATGGACTCTACAGCACCTCACTGTTCTCTCTTCTGACTTTTTTCTTTATTCAGTCATTAATTTTTGAAGACATTTCCACCTCCTTCAATATTTTTATTTTTCAGAGGAAATGAAAACACAGAAAGGGATGATGTAGAATAATGACGTGTTTCTGTGGTTGTACCGAGTTCAGTTAGCGATTCGGGATTAGTTTAGATTTTTTTCCTCCGACTTTTTAATTTTAGACAGAAGAACCGCGTTTAGGGCGAAACTGCGCAAAATCTGCGCTGCTTCTGTGCAAAAGGCTTCCGCGTTTACTTTACCGTGACGTCATCACACCGCGACAGCTTAGTGTGGTAGCGCAGCAGCGTCTCTCGTGCGTTTACTAACCTGGTGGGTGAGTTGTTATTAATAATATCATATAGTTATTATGAAATAAGAGCTTTATGAGTTTATTTATAATTACCTTCTACATATTGTCCTGGAACAGAAATAAGTCAAAGCAATAAATAAATCTCAGCTTTTACAGTTTAACATCCTGATGGCTGCAGTTTATCTGCTCATTTCTGGTTCTTTTACCTGTAATAGTTTTTTCATGTAATTTATTTATTTATTTGTTTAACAATAAACCCCTTAAATTACAGGATAAAATGTGAAATGGTTTTCTTTTGTAAATTAGTACACACTGACCAGCTGAACTATGTTATGAAACAGAACCAGGCACTCAGTAAAAAAAAGTAGAAATAAAATGAGAAATTGTTTGTATCCAAATGAAAACAGCTTCATTGTGAGCTGAAGTGTACAACTGAGATGTTTCCTGAAGCAGATACTTGTATTACAGCGATCTGAATAAAAGTCAGTGTTGGTGTGTTTGTCCAGCGTCTCTCGGCAGTGTGTGATGGAGTGTGCGTGGAGACGAAGGACGCCGGCGTTCGTGAGATCGTTACTGATGGACGTCTCGCTGAAGGAGGACGATCTGAGCGGTGAGACAGAACCTGAGCAGATAAGGAAAGACGGGATTTCACTTCCAGTGACTTCAGCATGCGGCGCTGACCTGACTCCGGCTGCTGAGGAAGAGAACACATCATCGCCCTCATTACGACCTTGCGGGCTGTGTCTCAGTAACCCGGCGCGCTACACTTGTCCCCGCTGTAACATCCCCTATTGTGCGCTGTCCTGTTACCGTGGCTCGGCTCACACGGCGTGTTCAGAGCAGTTTTATAAAGACTGCGTGTCTCAGGAGCTGAGGCAGCGAGGCAGGACGGAGCACGAGGACAGGATCCACATGAGGGACATCCTTCTGAGGATGCGGCAGGCAGAGGGGGGGCCAGGCGGAGTCACGAGGGAGCTGATGGAGAACAGTGGAGGACAAGTGACCGAGAGGGACACAGACACGCTAACGCTGCTGTCCAGGCTAGCCGAGATTCAGACACACAGAGAGGAGGGACAGGAGGACGAGGTGCAGGACATCCTGCAGCGACTCGGCGAGACAGGTGGTGAGGAAGAGGAAGGTGAGGAAGAGGAAGATGTAGTGACGAGGCTGTCGGGACTAAATATCGAGTCTTTGACTGAAGAAGAGCTGTGGGCGCTCCTGCCAGAGAAGGACAAGCAGAAGTTTGAGCAGCTGCTAAAGGACGGCGGCATCAGCGCTCTCGTTCCAATATGGCAGCCGTGGTGGGAGGAGCACGAGCGAGACCATGCAGTGCTGATCGAGGAACTCCAGCGTGCTGAAGAAACAAACAGCTTGGAGGAAGTAGAGGACAGAGACATCCAGGACTTGGACACGGCATCAGAGCTTCCATCACCACAGAAACAGGAAGTTAAGAAGCAGAAAGTAAAAATGGAGGGAAGCAGAAATGCGCCTCCTCCAATCAGCTGTGAAATCCCGCCCCTGTCCTCCCTTTGCTCCACCTCTCCATCTCCACTGCTGAAGTTCAGCCTGGTGAACGTGCTGTACAGTTATGCCTTCACGCTCCGCCTCTTTAACGGAGACGTGACGGAGAAACAGCAGCTGCTGGAGTTCACGCAGCTCCTTCTGTCCGTGTCGGAGTGTTTGGGACGCGGCCGGACATTCGGCTCGTTCTCCGAGGCTCTGAGCGCCGCAATGGCGTCCATCTCTGCAGAACGCTACGACTCGGACTCGGCGCTGAGCGCAGTGGAAGGCGTGGCTCACATCCTGAGCGGAGCGAGCAGGGACAAGGGGGCGGGGTACACACTCTCAGCACTCGCTCAGCTGCGCTCGGTGTTCAGCAGGGCGCGCAGCGCAGCTCCCCGAGACCACGCCCACTTCAGGAGGATGTGTTTCCTGGCTGGGAAGAAGTGCGAGTTCCTGCAGGCATGGACCAACGAGAACACCCACACACTGAGGGCTTTAGCCAGACGGGTGTGGTCAGAGTGTGAGAGACAGACAGGTGAGAGACAGGCGATGGAGAGAGACAGGAAGCGGGTGGAGGAGAGCTGGAAGAAGGGAAGAGCGCGAGGAAAAGTGATGATCGAAGAGATTTAATTTATTTAAAATCAGTTACGATCATTTTCTTATAAAATTATAAAACCATGCAATATATTTTCTTGTAACAATTATATAAAATCACTATTTTTCTACACACACACAGCTGTGTTCTTTGTTTGCAACAGTAATAAACACAAACATCCTGCTTTCGTGTTCTGCTCATTTTGCACTCCTTTATTGTTGTTCTTTTCCTGAGCTGTGTTCCAAATGTTTCCCACAGAATCATGTGCACTACCTAGTGCACTACTGTAGTCCACATTGGAGCAGCGTGTCCTCCTGACGCACAGCTGAGTGTCTGCATGTGTTTAAAAAATTGTAAATGGTTTGAAATGACATTTTATAAATTAAAATCTTGATCATCTTTACATTAATCGTGTTGCTCTGTTGTTAATGTGCCATGAAACTAACACGGGTGTGTTAAACTCGGGGTGATGTACATGTGACCGTGTGGAAGCAGAAACACGTGAACCTGTGTTTTTTTTTTTCAATTGAGGCTTTATCAGGAAAAGGTGTATGAACATGTTGCATTTAACCTCGTGTCCATGTACAGTGAGGATCACCGGGTTCTTCACGTGCCTCATACACACACAGAGACTGATGTTATGGGTGTGTGTGAGGGTACAGGAGTGAGAGAGTGTTATAAAGTGTGTATGACAGCAATAATGAGCTCAGTAGATGTAGGGGATGATCCTGTAGGGCACTCGGCTGCAGTACGCCTCCCAAGCCGCGCCGTACTTCGCTCTGCACTGACGTTCATCTCGTGCCTCCCTGTGCACCAACAACACGCTGAAGTACAGCACGTAGAAGTACGGCAGGATGTGGGAGAACCCTGTGGGGACACGGTGGGGGTTACAAACCGTGAGCGTTAAAACACACGGGGTTTTATTTACTCATAAAAACTAATGTAAGAGCAGCATGTAATACACTGCTTAACACTTTCACACTACCTAGAGTTCAGAGTAGACCTGAACATACACACACACAGTCATGTGAAAACGTAAGTACACCCCATGGAAATTTTATATATATATATATATATATATATATTTTTTTTTTTTACATATTTGGATGAGCAAACATTTGATCCTCTTTGAAGCAGTGCCTATTAATAAAGTTGACATTTTTGAGTTAATTTAAATTGTGAAAATTACTACGTCACATGGAAAAAGTAAGTACACCCCTACATTTATGCAGGTGGAACCTGTCCTATTTATCTTATTTATACCCCTCTCATATCTAGTGTCTGGTGTTCCCTTTGTTATTGAGGTGTGTGGTGTCATCACGCCAAGATCTAAGTCAGAGTGTTCTGTAAGTCCTTCAGAAAAAAGGTTGTGGATGGCAAGAGATTTAAAAAGATCTCCAAATTATTTGAAATACATCATTCTACTGTAAGATAAATAATCTACAAATGGTGCAGATTTAAAATGACTTCCAGTTAGTGCAGGGCTGTCCCAGCAAATTCAGCACAAGAAGAGACTGTCTGATGCAAAAAGAAGTCTCCAAGAACCCCAAAATTTCATGACAGGATCTGCAGTAGGTTTTGCAGTTGTTGGTGTCAAAGTGTATGCTTCTACAATCAGCTTTAGTTTACAACCTTTGAAGGCTCAAAGGAATATTGATGTGGGAGTTTCACACCCCTGGCGTATATATGCGTGTGTGCATGCGTGTGTGTGTGTGTGTGCTGGACTGACCACAGGGTAGAGACCATGCTAGCGCCATCAGAAGGTCTCCGAGGTAATTGGGGTGCCTGACGAACCCCCACCATCCCGACACTAACAACTGCTTTCCTGTTGCTGTGGCAATCGTCTTTAAATCTACAACATTAGCATAAAGGAGCTCAGCACTACATAAGGTTCTCTGTTTGTGTATATGTGTGTGTGTGTGTGTTTGGGACTCACTTCGGACGCTAGTGTGTGTTGGGTCTCTCCTGAACTGGTTCTTCTGAGAGTTGGACTTGCGGAAGACGTAATACCCAATTCCTGAAAGCAGAAAGAGGTGTCATGTGTATTAACACTCTGCGGTGTTAATGTCCGTCAGGACAGGGCATGTCCTAAATTACCATTCAGCAGGATGATGGCAAGGGCACTGAAGGGAGTAAGTGTATGAGGGTGTGACACAAGGAAGGCTGCCTGGAGGCCGTATGTGAATGGAACCCAAACCAAATCACCGAACGCCAACATGAAGCCGAATCCATCATGCACAATGTCCATGGTGCTCAATACCGCCTCCTGCAGGGCGGAGTCACACACACACACACACACACACACACACACACACACACACACACACGACCAGGCTGAGTCGGAAATGCAATAACCATTCGCTATTCACTACATAATGATTTAATAAAATCCCACAATGCAACAAAACACACTGTCATCTTGTGTACTGCCCTGTGCAGTGCCCTGTGTATTGCTCTGTGTATTGCCCTGTGTATTGCCCTGTGTATTGCCCTGTGTATTGCCCTGTGTATTGCCCTGTGCAGTGCCCTGTGCAGTGCCCTGTGTATTGCCCTTTGTATTGCCCTTTGTATTGCCCTGTGCAGTGCCCTGTGTATTGCCCTGTGCAGTGCCCTGTGTATTGCCCTGTGCAGTGCCCTGTGTATTGCCCTGTGTATTGCCCTGTGCGGTGCCCTGTGTATTGCCCTGTGCGGTGCCCTGTGTATTGCTCTGTGCGGTGCCCTGTGTATTGCTCTGTGCGGTGCCCTGTGTATTGCCCTGTGCGGTGCCCTGTGTATTGCTCTGTGCGGTGTCCTTTGTAGTGCCCTAACTTCATTCCACAGAGCGTCAGTGACGTAGAGTAATTGGAAGGCGTTCACCAGCAGCATTGACACTGATGGTGATCCACGCAGCTCCACCTCCTTCATCAACATCACCGCATTCAGCACCACCTAACACACGCACACACACATTTTTAGGAAAATGTATGTGTATAGCTGATAGAGACAAACGTGTGTGTGTGTACTCACCCAGCCTATTAACCCTGGACGCAGCTCACAGAAATATTTCAGATCGAATGAACCGATACGTGGGTTTAACTCCCGTCCAATAAAGAAATCATACACAGCGTTACCTACACACACACACACACACACACAGGTCAGCCTTTGTTTTTTCCTTCTTTTAGCTTGTGTACAGTAATTAGCCAGTAATGGTGTTCATTGGTGTTTAACAGTGTGTTAAGTAGTTTTCAGTGCAGGTGTGAAAAACTCCATTTCCCATCATGCCCCTGTGCTCTGACCTGTGTTTCCTCCGAGTGCCAGTGCGTGTACAGGAGCCCAGAAGGAGCGAGCATACAGGTAGAGGGAGAGCAGGAAGGCCACGCCCACTGCACACACCGCCAACGGCACCATCAAGTCATACAGGTGAGCCAGGGGTACGCCCACACACACACACATACACACCAACACAATCGTCACACACAGCGCATGGAACCCTAAAACACACACACAAACAGCAATACAGCCATTACACACACAGCAGACGCAAGATTGTGGGAAATGTAGTACACGATAAAAGAGAACTACATTACCGTTTATCGGATATTTCAGTCTGCTTCCATCCCTGAGAACTAAACCCTCTGACACCTGGAGAGAGAAAACACACTATATTCTGTGTGCACTCTGTGTGTGTGTGTGTGTGTGTGTGTGTGTGTGTTTGTGTGTGTTTGTGTGTGTGTATTAACCTTGCCCACTGGGAGCAGGTAGAGCAGAATGTGTGTGCTGAACCACACAGTGATGATGAACACGGCTCGGGGGTCATAGAGGTCAGAGTGGGGGGGCAGTGGGGGGGGCCAGCGGAGCACGCTGCCCTCCTCAGACACACACACACTCAGCAGGAAGAGCACAGTGAGGGGGAGGAACACTATTATACATGCAGCACCTACACACACAGAAAAGTCCTGTTCACGAAATCCAATCATCAAAGTGCTCACTGGAGACGCGTTCATAACGCCAGGTGTGAACAGGACCACAGATACAGATGTGTACATAAAGACATGCACAGATACAAATACAGATGTGTGTATATATACATGCACACACACACTCTGTGTCTTACCTATCACCCCTCCAAACTCTGTGTCAGTTGTTTGTGGTGATTTGTGTTTGCTGGACTTCATCCTGTTGTTGATCAGAGCAGAAAGCTTTCTCACACACACTCACACACATTCTTAACTTCATCATTTACACAGTTAGTGCTAAACTGGTGGCTACAGTGGTGCTTGAAAGTTTGTGAACCCTTTAGAACTTTTTCTATATATATCTGCATAAATATGACCTATTTATATATATTGTTGTGAAGATCACTCTGATAAAATAAAATAAATAAAACAGAACGCTCACTCACACCTGATCGTCATCCCACTGAGTGAAAACACCTGACTCTAATTTCACCTTCAAATTAACTGCTAATCCTAGAGGTGCACATACTTTTGCCACTCACAGATATGTAATATTGGATTATTTTCCTCAATAAATAAATGAGCAAGTATAATATTTGATTTCTTATTAAAATAAGAAATATCACCTCACACACTGACAAAACACTTTCAGCTCTTCATTAAATTTATTTAATATTTAATATTTATTTTACAGTTTATAACGATGTGTGTGTTTCGCTTACCTTTCCTCTGCGCGCGCTGTCAGAATCAGTTTACAGCAGCTGGAGGCGGAGCCTGGTTAATAGCCCCGCCAACAATACGAGTTAATGTTTTATACCCGACCAATAAAAATCCAGCGCGCGCATCACAAGAGCGTGGAGCGGGGAGTAGTGAGCCAATGAGAACAGAGAGCATGCCGAAGTGTTCACGCCTCACCTGTTATCTGGCCAATGACAGAGGAGCGTGAGGCACACGTTACGCAGTGACGTTGCCGCTGGTGTCCTAGGTAACCAGCCCGCGCGCTAGCAGGACCAATCACATCGCGCTGTTTAATCCGGGTATTCTATTTGCACACTCGCTAGCTCTCTGGCTAAAGCTGAACAAAAAAATAAACAATAAAAGCACTTATTCAGGCAGATGTGTGGGACTTCACTTCTAAATTTATATCCACTTTATTTTCTAATTCACTGCTGCTAGATAATAATTATACAAATAAAATAAAAAAGAAAATTAACGCTATGTTCATTTTGTTCTGCTGCAAATTAGCTCATTTTATTATCTTTTGTAATTTTCGAGTTAATAATAATAATAATAATAATAATAATGTCCCGAAAGCGTTTATTTTCTTGACGCTGTAAATTCTGTGCATTTAATTTAATAAACCATCGAGGCTCTTTTACCAGCAGGGGGCGATACAACACCTCTACACTCTCACCTGTGTGTGTGTGTGAGACAGAGAGAGAGAGAGAGACTGCGTGGGTGTATAAAGTACAGATTGGCAGTCTGATAGGTAGACAGACAAATAATCAGACAGACAGGTGTGTTATTAATCATAATGAGCTCAGTTGTCCCATCTGTCTGATCACGCTGTCTCACACCTTCTCACTCACACATCACATCCTCGTGTTCAGTAACTATGGTGACCTAGAGAGAGCATCACTTCCTGTCCGTGCATGACGAAGTGTGTGTGTGTGTGTATGTGTGTGTGTACTGTTCCACAGTAGGGAACCTGTCTGTGCAAACCCCTAATTTCTCACTTACTAACCGTCTGTCTGTGTCTCTATGTGTCTCTTTCTGTCTCTCTCTCTAATACAGATGCCCAGTTCTGTTGCCATGACACCCAGTTTTTCCCAATGCTGCAGCAGTGAACTCTGTGTGTGTGTGTGTGTGTGTGTGTGTGTGTGTGTGTTCATGCATTTGTGTGTGCATACGTGCGTCTGTGTGTGTGGGTGGGAGTTTGAGTGATCCTGATTAGTGTGTTTAAAAATGCAAATTTTCTGCTTTCATAATCTCCCCTCTCACCTGTGTGTGTGTGTGTGTGTGTGAGAGAGAGAGAGAGAGAGAGAGAGAGAGCAAGAGAGTTAGATTTCATGTCTATTGAAAATGCTAATCAGCTTCATGATGCAGTGTAACAATCACACACACACACATACACACACACACACACACACACACACACACACATACAGATAGGACCTGAGAATACCTCTGACCTTTAACCTTTAGCCCTAATCCCTAAACACTTCTCACTCAGTGGTATTATGTATGACTGTACAGTGTTCGAGCCCTGTTATTAATGTTAGCTACATTAGTGAGCTCGCTGTGCTAAAGCTAACTGTGAGTGATGTCACGACTCACAAGTCTAATCTACCATCACATCTTATCCACATATGTACGCTCTAAAGTACACAATGTCTGTAAAAGTGGGTAACAATAATGCACTCTGTGTGTGTGTGCGTGTGTGTGTGTCTGTGTGTGTGTGTGTGTGTGTGTGAGTGTGTGTGTAATGTAACTGTAACTGAATGTGTTTTCTAATGAAGCAGTGAAACATTTCCATTTCAGACTGCAGAAGTTTATAACAGAGTGGAGATCTCACAGCTCCTCAGTGCTGTTACATCATCACCTTGTACTGTGCTGTAAGTGAACCCTGTGTGCAGAACCTTGATAAGAGAACCGTGTGTGTAATAGAACCCTGTGTGCAGAACCTTGATAAGAGATCCGTGTGTGTAATAGAACCCTGTGTGCAGAACCCTGAGAAGAGAACTGTGTGTTTAATAGAACCCTGTGTGCAGAACCCTGAGAAGAGAACCGTGTGTGTAATAGAACCCTGTGTGCAGAACCCTGAGAAGAGAACCGTGTGTATAGAATCGTGTGTAAATCACAGTCACTGATGGACACCTGAGCAGGTTTTACAGAAATAAGTCAGTAACGTTTGATTCTACGCAGCAGAACTTCACTGGAAAGGATGTTATAAATCACATTACTGCCAGCAGTACAGGTTCTTCATCATTATTCTTATCTCTGCATTTATGTACAACAAATACATAAATATATAAACAACAAACACATACATATAGAAACAACAAACAGGTAAGTATCTGAAGATGTACTGAAGAGCTGATATTCTCTCTCTCATTCACTTTCTCTTTCCCTCTCTCTCTTGCTCGCTCTCGCTCTCTCCCTCTCTCTCTCCCTCTCTCTCTTCCTCTCACTCTCCCTCTCTCTCTTGCTCTCTCTCTCTCTCTCTCTCCCTCTCTCTCTCTCTCTCTCTCTCTCTCCCCTTTGGCTGCAGCACCTCTCCTCAGAGTTCTCTCCGTTTCTCATCTTCTGTTTATTTAAATCAGACTTTCAGAGAATTAATTACTGATGTGTAATGAAGAGTGTGAGTGAACACTGATTATTTCTCCTCTGTGTGTATTTCTGCTCCATCATCATTAACACAAACACTAAGCACCACTCGACCTCCATCCCTCCATCTCTCTCTCACTCTCTCTCTCTCTTCCATCTCTCCCTCCATCTCTCTCTCCATTTCTCTCCCACTCTCTCTCCATCTCTCTCTCCATCTATCTCTCACTCTCTCTCCATCTATCTCTTCACCTCTCTCTCCATCTCTCTCTCACTCTCTCTCCATCTCTCTCTCCACCTCTCTCTCTCTCTCTCCATCTCTCTCTCCAGCTCTCACTCGCTCTAACTCTCTCTCTCTCTCTCTCCCCACCTCTCTCTCTCTTTCTTTCTCTCTATCTCTCTCTGATTTCAGGTGGATCAGCAGTATATTTTTCATAAAATTCTCTAAGCAGTTATAAATGTGCTGTACAGTGGAAGAACAGAAAATGAGGTCACGCCCTCACAGCGGTGTGTGTGTGTGTGTGTGTGTGGGTGAGTGGGTAGGTGGGTATCCTGCAGGTACAGATAGAAATAGACTGAATGTACACCTATCTATCATTCCTTCACAAGAGTTTAAGCTCTGTTCTCTTCATCGCTCCTTCAGACTCTATGTCCTCCAGCTCTGTTTTTCAGCATCTGGACATCTGTCCTGTTCTTTTCATCTCATTGTTATTTGAAATATGTGTGTGTGTGTGTGTGTGTGTGTGTGTGTGTGTGTGTGTGTGCGAGCACATATGCATGCTTGCCATGTTTTGTCAGTTGCTCAGTCATGTTTCAAACTTATCAATTGCAACCAGTTTCCATGGCAACATCTCTGAAAAGAGAATTGAAACGGCTGGAGTCACTCTGTATGTGTGTGTGTGTGTGTGTGTGTGTGTGTGTGTGTGTGTGTGTGTTAGACATTTTAAAAGAATACAGTAGGAACAGAGACAGAGAGAGAGAGAGAGACAAACAGAGAGAGAGAGAGAGAGACACAGACAGAGAGAGAGAGAGAGAGAGAGAGAGAGTCAATAAGCATGTAACACAGTTTGGTTGCCATGGAGACAGCAAAAGAGTGAGCTGCACTTTGTCAATCTGTCTGCAACTCAATCGCACTAACTCAGGAGAGAGAGAGAGAGAGAGAGCGCGAGAGAGAGAGAGAGAAATGGAAATGTCCATCTTCTACATTCTCGTATTCGCATCACAGTATTAACCCTTTCTTATTTTCTCTCTCTCCTCCTTTTCCTTGTTTAATTTCCTGTTCTGTTCATCCACAGTTTTGGTGAGTGATAGTGACAGTTCGACAGCGAGGTTTGAGGAAAGAATCAGTTTTATTGAATATGAAGAATTGCTTTAAGTTTCACACTGATGAGAGATACAGAGTGAATAAAAAAGACAATTATAATTCCTAAATACACCGTGTTCACGTTACAGCACGCTCACGTTCACGTTCATGTTCACGTCGTGTGGAATTACAGCAAACACGACACTCCGAGCACTTCATCTCCTCCAGCTGGGAAAATCAGTGTTTCCATGGAAACACACCCAACACCAAAGACACAAACTGACCACGGTGATGGTTTAATATATATATATTTTTGCTACACGCTAAAAAGCTAAAGTGCACTACACTATGGACGATGAGGTCATCAGCTGAGGATGATGGGAATGTGTGAGTTTAACCCTGACGCTGTTTTTAGCAGTGACGAGATTCCAGATTCCAGAAAATTCTATTTCTGTCTAAGTTCTGTTGAGATGCGAGTCAGAAACTCGTCTTTACCGTAATTCCCACGTGTCGTGAACGGCGCTGTAAGACAGTCAGTGATGATGTCATAACGACCTAAAGTCTTTCATCTTTGTTTCCTCAGTGTTCGATTGTCAAGGGACATAAAGAGGACAAAATGTCCAACTCAAGTCACACACACACGTGTGTGTGTGTGTGTGTGTGTGTGTGTGTGTGTGTGTGTGTGTGTGTGTGTGTGTGTGTGTGTGGTGATGCCACTTTTAGCACAATAATGTCCTGTGTTATTTCCACAAAGTCCTGTTCACACAACTAAGAAGTTCAAATACAGAAATGTAAAAAATGAGCAAAGTAACACAATGACATCATCATCATCGTCATCATCATCATCATCATCTGTAACAGTGTCATCAGCGGCTCTGACATCATCCCTACATTATCATCACAATAACCATGTGAATTGTCCACGTCCCAAACGTCACCGTGTGGTAAAACGTTCTCATTAGAACCCATTCTAACTGCAATACTCACTAAAGATGTTTATTAGAGCAGGTCTTTATTAGAATGTGTTTTTTGTTAGAACATGTATTCATTAGAAAGTGAGGTTTGGGACAGTGTTGAGAACTGGCATAAAAAAAGATGAGTCACTAGTAAAGAGAACACCGTATTTAGAAGGGATCACATGATTAGCTAGTCCTGCTAGCCAGTTAATTAAAAAAGAGTTATCAGGTTGAGTATCGTTAGCCTGTAGCTAGTTACCTGCCCTGTGTCTGGTGTTCCTGTAAGACTTTGTGTTTGTGTGTTTGGCTCAGAGCTCCGGGACATGACTCCAGAGCAGGAATGAACTCTAGTGTTTGGGAATTGCTCATTATTCCATTCAACTAAATGACCTTCAGCAGCATCTGTCTCACTCTGTCTCACTCCCTCTCAACCTGTCTCACTCTCTCACACTATCTCCTTCCTTCAGTCATCACAGTCCATCTCAGCCTGTTTCACTGTATCTCAGCCTGTCTCACTGTGTCTCAGCCTGTCTAACTCAACCTCAGCCTGTCTCACTGTGTCTCAGCCTGTCTCACTCAACCTCAGCCTGTCTCACTCAATATCAGACTGTCTCAATGTGTCTCAGCCTGTCTCACTCAGTCTGTGCCTGTCTCACTATGTCTCAGCCTGTCTCACTCCCTCCGTCATTGCAGTCCATTTCAGCCT
>NC_071270.1:5502500-5505000 GCF_023375685.1 Ictalurus furcatus
ACGGCACAATCACATACACACTCACACACCCATTCATACACTACGGACACTTTAGATACTGGGGGAGGAAACCGGAGTACGCGGAGGAAACCCCCGCAGCACGGGGAGCACATGCAAACTCCGCACACACATGGCCCCAGCGGGACTCGAATCCCGGACCCTAGAGGTGTGCGACGAACGTGCTAACCACTAAGCCACTGTGCACCCGACTGTAGGTATGACAGTCTTTTTGTGGAATTCTGTGTTTGGTTTATGCCAGATGTAACGGGACTCCTGTATTCCAAACAGTTCCACTTTCGACTCATCAGTCCACAGAACATTCTCCCAGAATGTTTGAGGATCATCAAGGTGTTTGGCAAAATTCAGATGAGCCTTAATGTTCTTCTTGGTTAGCAGTGGTTTTCACCTCACCACTCTTCCATGGAAGCCATTTTTGCCCAGTGTCTTTCTGAAAATGGAGTGATGAATAGTGACCTTTATTGATGCAAGAGAGGCCTGTAGGTCCTTTGATGTTGTCCTTGGCTCTTTTGTGACTTTGCTGTGCTGTGACTTTGCTTTACTAGTTGCTGTGCTCTTGGAGGAAATTTGGAAGGTCAGCCACTTCTGGGAAGGTTCACTACTGTGCTGAGTTTTTCCATTTGGAGATAACGGTTCTCACTGTGGTTCTTTGGAGTCCCAGAACCTTTGAAATAGCTTTGTAACCCTTCCCAGACTGATGTAATCAATCACCTTCTTCTTCATAATTTCTGGAATTCCTTTCAACTTTGGCACAGTGTGTTACTGGGTAAGACGTTTTAAAGACGTTTTTCAAGACTGCTGTTGAAAAAGTTGTATTTAAGTGTTGATTTGATTGAACAGGGTTTGCAGTAATTACACCTGGTTGTGTCTAGTCCAGCTGAACCCCATTATGAATGTAGTTTCATAGATTTGGGGAATTAGTAACTATGGGGGCAAATACATTTTCACACAGGCCCAGTTGGTATTGGATAACCTTTTCACTTCAATAAATAACATTATCATTTAAAAATTGTATTGTGTGTTTACTCAGGTTGCCTTTGTTTTATCTTAGACTTTGTTTAAATTTCTGAAACAATTTAGTATGAGAGATACACAAACACAGAAGAAACCAGGATGGGGGCAAATATTTTTTCACAGCTCTCTTTAAACAATAAGCTCTGCTATTTTATCTTTATGTTATGAAAGGAAAGAAGAAGCCTTTATTAGTCACATATACATTACAGAGTGGTGAAATTTCTTTCTGCATATGCCAGCTTGTTAGGGACAGCACAAGAGCAGATACGATGCGGCCGCTGGAACGGAGAGGGTTAAGGGCCTTGTTTATGTGGCAACTTGGTGGTGCTGGGACTTGAACCTCCAACCTTCTGATCACTAACCCAGAACCATTCACTACTGAGCCTCCACTGCACTATCACACCCCATCGTTCCTGTTTAAGCCACTTTGTCACCATTTAACAAAGAAACCTGTGTCTGACTGCAGCAATGCTTTCTGGGTAAAACTCCAACACTCATTACTCTTTACATAACCCACATCACTGGAGCTGATAATTGTAGAAAATGGACCTTTAAGATGACCAAAGTGCACTAAACCAAGGGGAAGTGTTACAAACGGGATTGGAGCACAGCTGGAGGGTTATGACATCATCAATCAGTATCAGATACACTTCAGGTATGACGGGAGTGACTGAACTTTCTTCAATAAAATGTCAAATGCACATCAGGCACACACACACACACACACACACACGCATACACGCATACACACACACGCATGCATATACACGCATGCACACACATGCATATACACACACACACACACACACGCATATACACGCATACACATGCATATACACGCATACACACACATACACACATGCATACACACACACATGCATATACACGCATACACACACACACACACACAGACATGCATATACACACATACACACACACGCATACACACACATACACACACGCATACACACACGCATACACACACATACACACACACGCATATACACGCATACACACATACACACACACATACACACACGCATATACACGCACACACACACATACACATGCATATACATGCATACACACACACACACATATACACGAATACACACACGCATACACACGCATATACATGAATACACACACACATACACACACGCATATACACGCATACACACGCATATACACACACACACACATACACACACATACACACACACACGCGTATACACACACATACACACACACGCATATACACATCATATACACGCATACACACACACATACACATGCCTACACCCACATATACACACACACGCATATACACATCATATACACACATACACACACACACACATACACATGCCTACACATACATATACACACACACACGCATACGCATACACACACACACACACACCCCAGCAGTTTCACCCCTTTTCCTTTCTCTCTCCCTTTGCATTTG
>NC_071270.1:5510000-5512500 GCF_023375685.1 Ictalurus furcatus
TCTCACGCTCTGCCTTTGCCCTCGCACTCCTGTCTCACGCTCTGCCTTTGCCCTCGCACTCCTGTCTCACGCTCTGCCTTTGCCCTCGCACTCCTGTCTCACGCTCTGCCTTTGCCCTCGCACTCCTGTCTCACTGTTTCTGAGTTGTAACTTTGTGTGTATTTGCTCTCAGGTCGTTAATAACATGTGTGGAGTCTGGATTGCTGAAGGTGTGGCCTGAAGCAGGCGGGGAGACAGTAAGTTTGTCTGTCTGTCTCTCTTTCTCTCATTCTTTCTTTCTCTCTCTCTCTTTCTCTCTGTCTGTATGTCTGTCTGTCTGATAAGCAAAACATTGTAGCTAGGTTATAGTCTGTAATGCTCTGTGAAAAAACTATCTGATTGCTGAAGTGTGTGTGTGTAGGTTGAAATAAATGTGGGGAGTGGAGTGTGCCGAATGAGACAAAACCCATCCGAGCGCCACCATGTGGCCACAGGAGGAAAGGAGAACCCATTAAAAGTGTGGGACCTGCAGAGACCAGACACTCCTATCTTCACTGCCAAGAATGTGAGAGAAAGAGCAAAAGATGCACACACACACAGTCTGCATGTTTAACTTTCACCAATCATGTAATTGCAGCTCATTTGCATAAAATAAATGCAGTTTTGGACTAGTTTCCATGTGAATCTGTAAGTGATGTATACTCTCTGGGGAAACCAAAGCAATGAGAGTCAGCCTGTGGGGGTGGATCCTGTCCAGTGATGCAGCCTACAGTGGGTGGGGCTTACTGACCTTCTGTTCTGACATCTTGTTAGACTGAGTTGTTTTCTCACTAGAGGAACACTGATGAGAGTTCAGGATGCAACTCATAATAATTATAACATGATACACTGTGTGTGTGTGTGTGTGTGTGTGTGTGTGTGTGTGTGTGTGTTAGGTTGCTAATGACTGGTTGGATCTGCGTGTCCCTGTATGGGTTAGAGACATGGCCTTCCTCACACAGTCCAACAAGATCGTCACCTGCACAGGACATCATCAGGTCTGTGTGTGTGCGTTCATGTGTGCGTTCGTGTGTGCGTCCATGTGTGTGTCCGTGTGTGAACCTGTCTGTCTCTCAGGTGCGTGTGTATGACCCGTCATGTCAGAGGAGGCCGGTGCTGGAGGCGAAGTTTGGAGAGGTTCCTCTGACGGCGCTCTCGGTTCCACCTGGTGAGAACAGTGTGGTGGTGGGGAATACACACGGCCAACTTGCCACCCTCGACCTGCGCAAAGGTGAGTGTGTATGTGTGTATGTGTGTGTGTGTGTGTGTGTGTGTGTGTGTGTGTGTAGTGAAGTGAAGTGAAGGATCTGTTGGGATTTTGTTATATGAATGGTTAGTCTGGAAAGTGTAATGAGCCAATCAGCAGTGAGTGTGAAGACACAGGAAACACAGTGATACACACACACACCACTGATTTAAATGTAATTTCCACTAAATGCACTGATCTGTTAAACATCTGCATAACTGCAAAGTATAAACATGCACACAATGAATAAGTATGTGGTCTCACTGTCACTGGCCAATCAGATTGCTTTAGCAGTGTCCAGTGGGTGGGGTCAGTCAGACGTCATCTAATGTCAGATGTGTGTTTAAGTGAATGTACATTCATTAATATGATCTCTGCTCTCTGTGTGTGTGTGTGTGTGTGTGTGTGTGTGTGTGTGTAGGTCTGGTGCGTGGGTGTATGAAGGGCATGGCAGGCAGTGTGAGGGGGCTGCAATGTCACCCAACATTACCCCTCGTCGCTTCCTGTGGCCTTGACCGTTTCCTCCGAATACACAACCTGCAGGACAGAACACTAATGCACAAGGTACACACAAACACACACACACATACACACGTTTGCCTCTCTAACACTTAGTCATAATGTTTGTGTAAATGGTATGTTTCTCTGTGTGTGTGTGTAGGTGTATCTGAAGTCCCGGCTGAACTGTGTGTTGGTCTCCAGTAAAGATCTGCAGGTGAGTGCATAAGTGTTTATTTTTTATTAAACCATGGGAGATTGTGGGCGTGGCCCTCAGGAGAGGCGTGGCCCTCATCTCTGAGAACTGTGTGTGTGTGTGTGTGTGTGTGTGTGTAATTGTACTAACTGTGGCTTTAAAATTGCTTGTTTCTCCTGAAGCAGTGTGTGTCAGACGAGGATGAACAGCTGGAGGAGGTGAAAACAGAAGAGGATGAGGTTTGGGATGCCATGGAAACGGTGACAGAAAAGAGCGGGAAAAGAGCAGCACAAGATGAGGCTGAGGTCGAAGTCGTGACACAGAGTGAGAAGAAGAAAAAGAAAAGGACAAAGAATTGACAACGCTTTTACTGCTAATAGCTGTGTGTGTGTGTACAGACTGGTTTATATGATTATGCTTGGCTGTGTATGTGTGTGTGTGTGGGTTTTAATAAGGAGTGTCAGGGTCTAGTTTAAGGTCCTCCTGCAGTACCCATAGCTTCCATTATGGGGCAGCAGCAGCACCCAGACTACACAAAGTGA
>NC_071270.1:5517500-5522500 GCF_023375685.1 Ictalurus furcatus
GTATGTATGAGTTGTGTGTGTGTGTGTGTGTGTGTGTTTGTGTGGAGGGCCGGGCCATGTGTTAGTTAAATATTGACGTGGTGTGTAATGATTAACGGGACTGCAGTTCCACATTACATTAACCTGCTGCTCTCAGTCACACACTCACTCTCTCACTCAGCGCCAACACCTTCACTCTGCTGCTACTGTGTGTGTGTGTGTGTGTGTGAGAGTGTGTGTCCTGTATCAGAGACTCCTCGAGGGAACACCACTATAGGTGAGTAAATTTATGAATCTATAGCACACAGACACACAAACACACACAAAGAGCAGGTAATAGAGTGGATATGTTAAATGTGTGTGTTTTTCATGTTGACGTCCTGTTGTAATTCAAGAAGTAAATCCTGTTGCTCACCTGAGTGTGTGTATGTGTGAGTGTACATGTGTGTGTGTATTATTAAATATTATATAAATACAGATTAAACCTATATTAACTTAAATATGATGTTCCACTGTGATGTAATTATTGAACACAGAATCGATGTGAATGTGCATGTCCTAAACCACACCCTATTCACTACATAGTGCACTATTCAGGAGTCACAATGTTCAGGAGACACAATCCACACTCTAACAGAATGTACGTCAGTGTGTTTAAATATAGGGCTCTCAGGAGTGTGTGTGTGTGTATGTGTGTGTGTGTGTAAGATCAGATTGTAATGTGAAGTCTGTGTGAGGATGAGTGTGCTCCGGTGAGAGGATAAAATACACACACAGTGAACTTTGCATAATGACTTTATTGTTTTGTTTTTCTCAATATCAACGATATTTACAGCCAGGCAAAGTCTAACACACACACACACACACACACACACACACACACACACACACACACACACACACACTGAGTCAGTAGATGGACAGAAGGTTTTATTTGTGTTTAAGAAGTGATTCATGCAGAATTTAAATCAAGCTAAGAGACACTGACACTATTCTCTCTGTGTGTGTGTGTGTGTGTGCGAGAGAGAGAGAGAGAAGAGAGAGAGAGAGAGAGAGAGAGAGAGAGAGAGAGTGTGTTTGCTGGTGTAATAAAGGTGTGTGTGTCTCTGTCTCTGTGTGTATGTTATCAGGAGCTCAGAGCCCTTTGCTCGGTGCAGCATCATAAACCCAGTCATAAAGAGGATAAGGAGGTCAAAGTCACACACACACACACACACACACACTGAGGTGAGCAACAGGATTTCATTTTTGAATTACAACAGGAAGTCAACATGAAAAAGACACACATTTAACATATACATGTCTACTCTATTACCTGCTCTGTGTGTGTGTGTGTGTGTGTGTGTGTGTGTGTGTGTGTGAGACTTACACTTCAGGATGTCTTATGTCTCTCTCTCTCTCTCTCAATGTCAATGCTGAATTAACCTGTGGTCTGTCTCTTTGTGTGTGTGTGTGTGTGTGTGTGTGTGTGTGTGTGTGTGTGTATAAAACAGGTGTGTGCTGCAGTTCCTCACACTTATCCAAAGATGGTGCTGTAGTCTCTCTCTCTCTCTCTCTCTCTCTCTCTCTCTCTCTCTCTCGCTCTCTCTCTCTGTCTGTCTCTCTCTCTCTCTCTCTCTCTCTCTCTCTCTCTCTCTTGGTGCTAGCTGCCTGTAACAGCAACTCCATGTGGAATGTGTGAGTGTGACCTCCAGTGGAGCTGCTGTTACTTGCAGAGAGTCACCCCTGACCCCTGACCCCTGACCTTTCACTGTGACCTTCAGCTGATCTACAATCCAATAAATTGATTAGAAATTGATCACACAGTGTTTGCTACAGGCTAATAACTAATGTCTAATATCCTGCTAGTCTTTGCTAACAGCATTGTGAGGTGTGAAGTGTACTGTTCTGTAGTTGGTTTGTGATTTGGGATGCAGCCTGTGTCTTAAACTCACTCTATTACTAACAGTATGTGTATTGGGAGCATACAGTGACCAATCAGAGCCACTCAGTTTATATATTCACACATATCTGTGCATATATTTGCATATTAATCAGTGGGCATTGCTGATTGGGCGGCAGGGTGATGACCTATGAATTGACAGCCAGTGTTCTCAGATGGGCTGCCTGTCAGTTCTGTAGGCCACTGCCCCACCTGCCTTCACACACACACACACACACACACACACACATACACACACACTCTCTCCCTCACTCAGTTTAAAGAAATATATGATCATTATGTTTGTCTAATTTGTGTACTAAAGTATTAAGTCAGCCTAAATGTATAATGTGATAAAATGTGAATTGGAACACAGCCTGTATGTGTATGTGAACACCTCCACATTTTATAGTGAGTTTTATTTATGTATATTTTTAGATTGTGTTCAAATTAACCAATAACCAGGTTCTCTCTGAAGTGTATAGTGTTTATGTTGAGGTTAAATTTGAAATCAGTTTATTAGATTAAATCAACATCACTTCCTGTGTGTTTAATAAAACCTGTACACTTTATACGCTAGAGCCACTGCAGTTCTCACCTGGTTTCTCACTGAAGATAAGCAGGGTTGAGCCTGGCCAGTACCTGGATGGTAGACCTCCTGCGGAAAGCTAAGGTTGCTGCTGGAAGTGGTATTAGTGAGGCCACAGGGGGCGCTCACCCTGTGGTCTGTGTGGGGTCTAATGCCCCAGTATAGTGACGGGGACACTATACTGTAAAAACAGCACTGTCTTTCGGATGAGACGTTAAACCGAGGTCCTGACTCTCTGTGGTCATTAAAAATCCCAGGACACTTATGGTAAAGAGTAGGGGTAGAACCCCAGTGTCCTGCCCAAATTCCCCCACTGGCCCTTCTCTATCATGGCCCCCTAATAATCTTCATCTCTGAATTGGCTACATCACTCTCCTCTACACTAATAGCTGGTGTGTGGTGGGAGTTCTGGGGTACCATCGCTGCCTCTCATCATCCAGGTGGAGGCTACACACTAGTGGTGGTTGAGGAGACCCACCCCCTCCCTCCCAATACTATGTAAAGTGCATTGAGTGTCTAGAAAAGCGTTATATAAATATAACTGTAACTAACTACTGGCAAGGGAGACTAGAGAGTGAGCTTCTTTATTGGAACAGAGCCTGAGTTCATATCACAGGGAACCTGAGTGCTGGGAAACCTGGAGGGAGAACAGACTGTGTTCTAACACACCTAAAATAACTTCAGTGTTTTATTTTGGAAAAAGAAAGATGAAAAGAGAAAACTAATAAAGGTGTTGGTGAATAAAGTGTGTCGTGTGTCGTCTTTAAAAACAAACAACAAAAAGTTTCATAAAGTTCAGGAAGTTTGTGGTAAAGAGTCTGTATGAAGTGTAAAATAAATCAGTTCAGTGAGAGGAAACGGGTTGGTTACATTTGGGGCACGTCCCACATCATACGGGCTGCATCAGTGTGCTCAGGGAATGTGTCAAATACAGCTTTAAATAAATATTTAAAAAATATTTTTACACTGTGAGTGTCAGCTTTACACACTGAGATGGACTGTGTGTGTGTGTCTGTCTGTGTCTGTGTGTGTGTGTGCGTGAACTTTGCCCCTGTGTGTCTGTAAATGATTAGAGTAATAAAAGACAGAGACGACATTGGGGTGACACGTGCCTCAGGAGAAAGCTACACACACACACACACATGAAGCTATACAGTATGACGTCAGAATGCTGGAATGCTGTGCACTAACGAGGGGACTTCCTTGACACATACTTTCACTTGCACTTTGTCACACACACACACACACACACACACACACACACACGCACACACACACACACACCAAGCTGTACAGTATGACATCAGAATGCTGGACTGCTGTGCACTAACGAGGGGACTTCCTTGACACACACTTTCACTTGCACTTTGTCACACACACACACACACACACACTCCTCATGTATAATATAGTAAATCTGATATAAAGTGTTAAATTCTGTATAACACTGTTAGCTGTACACATACTCCTGCTGTCCTTTCTCATTTGTAAGTCGCTTTGGATAAAAGCGTCTGCTTAATGAATAAATGGAAATGGAAATGGAAATGTCGGTCTGTCAGTCAGTCAGAAGATATAAATCAATAAATAAGAAGAGTGATCAGAACCATTAGAAGAAACACAAGGGTGATGCAGATCACTCTTTTCACTCTCTCCCTCTCTCTCACTCTCCAACTGTCCCTTTCTCTCACTATCCCTCTCTCTCAATCTCCCACTGTCCCTCTATCCCACTCTCTCACTCTGCAACTGTCCCTCTCTCTCACTCTCCCTCTATCCCACTCTCTCACTCTCCAACTGTCCCTCTCTCTCACTATCCCTCTCTCTCACTCTCCCACTGTCCCTCTATCCCACTCTCCAACTGTCCCTCTCTCTCACTATCCCTCTCTCTCACTCTCCCACTGTCCCTCTATCCCACTCTCTCCAACTGTCCCTCTATCTCACTCTCCCACTGTCCCACTATCCCACTCACTCACTCTCCAACTGTCCCTCTTTCTCACTATCCCTCTCTCTCACTATCCCTCTCTCTCACTCTCCAACTGTCCCTCTCTCACTATCCCTCTCTCTCACTCTCCAACTGTCCCTCTCTCTCACTATCCCTCTCTCACTATCCCTCTCTCTCACTCTCCCACTGTCCCTCTATCCCACTCTCTCCAACTGTCCCTCTCTCTCACTCTCCAACTGTCCCTCTCTCTCACTATCCCTCTCTCTCTCTCCCTCTCTCTCTCTCCAACTGTCCCTTTCTCTCACTATCTCTCTCTCACTCTCCAACCGTCCCCCTCTCTCACTATCCCTCTCTCTCACTCTCCCATTGTCCCGCTATCCCTCTCTCTCACTCTCCAACTGTCCCACTCTCTCTCACTATCCCTCTCTCACTATCCCTCTCTCACTATCCCTTTCTCACTCTCCAACTGTCCCCCTCTCTCACTATTCCTCTCTCTCACTCTCCAACTGTCCCTTTCTCTCACTATCTCTCTCTCATTTTCCAACTGTCCCCCTCTCTCACTATCCCTCTCT
>NC_071270.1:5527500-5537500 GCF_023375685.1 Ictalurus furcatus
GTGTGTGTGTGTGTGTGTGAGATAGAGATGGACATGGTCTACTGTGCTTGGACTGTGAAGAGGGAATAATTGTGTGCTGATGTAATGGGAGATGGAAGAGCCCTGATAACCACACACACACACACACACACACACACACACACCAAGCTGGAACATATGAGCTGCTTTCACAGGAACACCTCGCATGCAGACACAAGCACGCACATTCTTTCTGTGAACACGAACCTGAGGAGAATAGAAGGTAGTCAGAAGGTTATGACTCTTACTTCCCTTACAAATCCTGTACCATTTAACATGTGCACGCACACACACACACACACACACACGCGCTCACTCACTCACTCTCACACTCTCTCTCTGTGATCTGGTGTGAGTATAACATTAACACACTGGTGCACTCTGTCCGGTATCACCACCTGTTTCCTGCAATCCTAAAATCATATGCACTACCTAGTGCACTAATGTGAGGTGCAGTGTGTGTGTGTGTGAGCTGGAGTGTATGTTGTTTTAACACATTTTAACGTTTTAATTAACACAGAAAAGACAAACGCACACGTTCCACAGGGAGTGTGAGTTGTGGGTAAGTGTGAGTGTGTGCTGTGTTAAAGGTTTGTACTTTAGCAGGTGAGTTAATGATCTGCGCGGAGCTGCTGACTGTAACACTGCTGCCTGACCTTTGACCCCACCGCAGGGTCCGTCCCATCACAGGTCACGCAGTCTTACTGCAGCAGCTCAGTTTCTCACTGCTCTGTGTGTGTCTTTGTGTGTCTTTGTGTGTCTTTGTGTGTGTGTGTGTGTGTGTGTGTAGATTAACATCAATGCAGGTAGATCATCATATCACACAGGTATGATGAAACTTTCAGTTACCGCTCTTTAAGGGGTGTGTGTTTACTGTATATACACACACACACACACACACACACACACACACACACACACACTGTTCTATAGTGCAGTGTAAACATTTTGCTGTTCTTCTGCTGACCCACATGACCTCAGTGACCTCTACGGAGCACAGACAACTGATCTAAACAACACGTCCAAATATAATATAAAAAATATCAACTATAAAAATTTAATTATAATATTTATTAATTGTTACACACTGCTTACTAATGTGAGTTATCCAGTGTGTGTGTGTGTGTGTGTGTGTGTGTGTGTGTGTGTGTGACCTTTACATTGATGTGCTGATATTACTCTGGTTTATTAGTAAAATTATATTAGCAATTTATGATCAGTTTATCAGAGACGATTCTCTCTCTCTCATGCACTCTCTCTCTCTCCTCACTCTCACACTCTCGCTCTCTTTCACGCGTGCTCTCTTTCTCTCTTTCATGTGCTCTCTCTCACTCTCTCCCCCCTCACTCTCACACTCTGTTTCTCTCGTTCATGCGCTCTCTCCGTCTTTCTTTCATGGTCTCTCTCATGCGCTCTCTCTCTCCTCACTCTCACTCTCTCTAACTCTTTCACACTCTCTCTCTCTCTCTCTCTGTCTCTCTTACTCTCTCTTTCACGCTCTCTCTCTTCACTCTCACTCTCTCTGTCTCTAACTCTTTCACGCTCTCTCTCTGTCTCTCTCACTCGCTCTGTCTGTCTCTCTCTCTCTCATGCTGAGGTGCATTATGGGATTGCCTTTGAGAAGTTTCTACACACCCTCAGAACACCATTGTCCTCTCACTGCCCTTTAATGTGTCCTATAGAGCCGTCTACAGAGAGTACGATCTCCTGAATGGAACATGAGTTGTGGTGATATGTAGAGAGTGTGTGTGTGTGTGTGTGTGTGTGTGTGTGTGTGTGTGTTCACTACAGCAGTGTGGAACTGGTTTTTCAGCACACAGTCCTTGTGTAGTTCTGAAGCATAATGCTATATATGAATATGAATATTTATGAAGTGTATGCAGATGAGCTCACCTGACTCAGGTGACCTTTGCGCTGACGTAGTGACACATTAACGCTGAGGGTGACTCTTACACTGAGCGCGCTCTCTCTGACCTGTCATTCCTTATGATAATGCTATAGGAAGTATGCACGGATTTGGGACACAGCCTGAGAGTAGTGTATGTGGGTGAGGTTTGCTCACCTGATGTGACGTGTGCTAATAACAGTGAGTGGGGAGGGGGCTATATTTACCTTTACAGCATTTAGCAGATGCTCTTATCCAGATTTAGATTTACAGAAGTTCTTTTTGCAGTGTGGTGGTCACTTTGGCTCGTTCCTCTTGGCAAATGATCTTCAGATCTCCAAGGTTACGGGGATCCCTCTTATGGACTCCTCCATAAATGTTCACTGGGATTCAGGGCAGGAGATCGGCTCGGCCATGCCAGGACTTCCTCACTTATTTTGGCTGCATGTTTGTCGTGTTAAAACTCCCACCTTCTCCCCAGATTTACAGGCTCCTCTGAAAGTATTGGAACAGTACTACTCCACACACATTTTAATGTAAAATAAGTGTTTTACATATTATAATTATATATTGTATGGTGGATTAGTGAAATTCTTACCACACTGAGGACTGTGCTTCTCCACAGGAACTCAGCACCTGTTGGCTGAAGACTGAATTTTTATGCTTGTTGGCTCATTAACTACTGCTGAAGGAAGCCATGATGTGTGTTTCTTACTGGTGTGGTGCATGCTGGGTAATGTAGTACCGCTGCATCAGTGCCAAGATTGCGACACTGAGAGCAGTGATCTTAAAGCATTAATTAGACCTGATCGATCCATACCTGATTCAAAGCCTAATTTCTTCCAGTGTTAAAAAAAAAAAGTCTAAGGCTGAGTAGACACACACACGCACACACACACACACACATGTATATGTGTGTGTGCACGTGTGTGTTTACCCATGTTCAAATTCATACATATACATATAAGGGCGAGCGATATGACAAAAATATCATATAATACTTGAGGACGTTTCTATGATACATGATGATAAACTGTCTGTAAAACAGTAAAATAAACAAAATACTGTTAAACTCAGTTAGACAATACTTTTCTTTAATGCTTACAAACATGATATCACCCAGTCCTTATATATATATATATATATATATATAAATCTGAACATGGTTACACACTGAACATGATGAGGGAAAAATTGGTTTTCCTGTGAAAGGAAACACATGCACACTCTTTATGATGGTAGGAAGAGAGGGTGGAGTACACACACACACACACACACACCGGAAACATAGGGTCAAGAGGATAAACTGTCTGACTCTCCCTCTATCTCTTTCTCTCACTTTGTCACACTCACACAAGCGAGAAGATGAAGTTTATAGTTTTCATCTGATGTGTCTATGAGCACTACATGTTGAGTGTGTGTGTGTGTGTGTGTGTGTGTGTGTGTGTAGGTTATGACTTTGCGGCGGTGCTGGAGTGGTTTGCTGAGCGAGTGGACCGGATCATTCTGCTGTTCGATGCCCACAAGCTGGACATTTCAGATGAGTTCTCTGAGGTGATCCGTGCTCTGAAAAACCATGAGGACAAAATGCGTGTGGTTCTCAACAAGGCTGATCAGATCAGCACGCAGCAGCTCATGCGGGTCTATGGCGCCCTCATGTGGTCTCTTGGTAAGATAGTCAACACTCCTGAGGTGCTACGTGTATACATCGGCTCGTTCTGGGCACAGCCGCTGCTGGTGCCTGACAACCGCCGACTGTTTGAGGCCGAACAACACGACCTGTTCAGAGACATCCAGAGTTTACCACGCAACGCCGCGCTACGCAAACTCAACGACCTCATCAAGAGAGCTCGCCTTGCCAAGGTACCCTACACCCTACACTAACACAGCAATCTCATAGAGAGCGCTCACCTTACAACCCACAGGCTACTGTTTGCTGCCCCCTAGTGTAAGATCTAGTATATTGTTTAAAAATGCAGTACAGATACACAGGGAACAAGTTGAGTGAGTTTTTATTGTCATTTCTCTGTATAGCTTAAATACATTGGAATGAAATGCCAGTTTGAGACGAGTGCAGGACAATAAATACACAGAAAATGAGCTGTAAACTGTAAACTATTCTATTGGAAGGGTAGCAGCACTACATTTAGTGTTCCATTAAGTGACTGGTACAGCTGCGCAGTGATGCTGAGTGGGACAGGTGTGGGACAGGTGTTGGACTAGCCCAGGTGAGCGTTGGGAGGTAGCAGGGTGTTGAGTAATCAGGCTGCCTCAGGGAGGAAACTGTTGCAGAGTCGAAGAAACACAGGAACACAGTAAGAGTCTCTCAGAGCTGTGTGTTTGTGTGTGTGTGTTTGTGTGTGTGTGTGTGTGTGTGTGTGTGTGTGTAGGTGCAGGCATACATCATCAGTTCCCTGAAGAAGGAGATGCCAAACGTGTTTGGTAAGGATAATAAGAAGAAGGAGCTGATCGCTAGTCTGGGAGAGATCTACAGCAGGATCGAGAAGGAGCATCAGATCTCTCCTGGGGATTTCCCACAGCTCTCTAAAATGCAGGTACACTAAGTGTGTGTGTGTGTGTATATATGTGTGTGTATATATATGTGTGTGTGTGTGTGAAGTGTGGAATGATGTGTTACTAAAGTAACTCATCCTTCAGACACGTGCACATATGCCATTCTTTCCTTTCCTGTTTGTGTGCGTGCGTGTGTGTAGGAGCTGCTGGTGTCTCAGGACTTCACTAAGTTCCAGGTTCTGAAGCCGAAGCTGCTGGAGTGTGTAGATGATTTGCTGGAGAACGACATTGCAAAGCTCATGACGCTGGTGCGGCAGGAGGAGTTGGCCACACCCACCACCGTGGTGCAGGGCGGGGCCTTCGATGGGGTGTCAGTGGGACCTTTTGGTGGTGGTTACGGAGAGGGCGTGTCTGAGGGCATTGACGAGCTGGAATGGGTTGTGCAGAAAGACAAGCCCACCTACGATGAGATCTTCTACACCCTGTCCCCCGTCAACGGGAAAGTGTCCGGCGCCACAGCCAAGCGCGAGATGGTCAAGTCCAAACTGCCCAACACCGTGCTCGGAAAGATCTGGAAACTTGCCGATGTTGACAGGGATGGTTTCCTTGACGACGACGAGTTTGCCTTAGCTAATCACCTGATCAAGGTGAAGCTTGAAGGTCATGAGTTACCAGCCGAGCTGCCTGCTCACCTGGTACCGCCATCCAAACGTGCTCAGCAGAGCTCATAGCCTTAATCTGACTAAGCCACTACGCCCTAAGCCACTACGTCCTAAGCCACTACGCCCTAAGCCACTACACCCCAAACCCTACACCCTAAACCCTACACCCTAGACCCTACACCCTAGACCACTGTGCCCTATACTACTAAGCCTTAACCACAAAATACTAAGCCACTAAGCCCTAAATCCTGAGCCCTAAACCACTGAACACCTGAAATCCTAATCCCTGTGCACTCCACCCTGACCCCCAGTGTAGAGCCCCTCAGTGTGGTGAGCCGTGTGTTGGGTCAGAGGTCAGAGCTGCAGGTGTTCTTTCTCTGCTCACTCCACACTGATTAATGATTAGTGTTAGCATTAGCATTAGCTTTATTAACTTGATTCACTGCAGTAATAAATTAATCACCTGAAACTTACAGCTTATTATTAAATACACTGTGTTTCCTTCTGTTTCTGATCAAAACTCACACACACACACTCATCACTCTCACATACACACACACTCATCACTCTCACATACACTCCATCACTCTCTCACACACACACACACACACACACACACACACACTCTGCTCAACATTATTTTGTATTTGACTATTTACATTATTACAATGTTATGATATTTTTTTTATATCAGAGGTTTTACACTGCAGAATTCAGCTGTGTGTGTGTGTGTGTGTGTGTGTGTGTGTGTGTGTGTGTGTACACTGAATGTGTGTAAAGAAAATGCCTGGAGCAGCTGCAGTCTGTAAAGTTTTCCATGACTCCATATTAATGTTTATTAAATATGTTCACTTACTGTTCTGGTCGATGGCTAATAAAATACAGATTCATCATGATGAGAGAGAGACACAGAGAGAGAGACACAGAGAGAGAGACACAGAAAGAGAGAGAGCGAGAGAGTGTGTGTGTGAGAGAGAGTCTGTGTGAGCGAGTGAGAGCACACATGCAGGAGCTGTGCATTACTGCACCCCAGTGAACGTCTGCCTGTGACATCACTAACACAATCAGTTTAGTTCACACTTACACACTAATGAGAAGCCAATCAGAGTAGAGCACTAGCAGGTCTTGACCCAAATTACTGCATAATGAGTGAGTGTGAGTGTGTCAGACTTAGGGTTAGGGTCTCAGTGTTAACAGATCATTCTCCCTTTATTTCTTTTTTTAAACACATTATCCAATTCAATTCAATTTTATTTGTATAGCGCTTTTTACAATGGACATTGTCTCAAAGCAGCTTTACAGAAATATATAAACACAGTATACAGATTTTAAGTGTGTGATTTTATCCCTATTGAGCAAGCCGGTGGCGACGGTGGTGAGGAAAACCTCCCTAATATTATATGAGGAAGAAACCTTGAGAGGAACCAGATTCGGACGGGAAGCCATCCTCATTTGGGTAACAACAGATAGAGTGAAAGTAAAAGAAAGTTCATTATGGTTTTAATCTGAAATCTGTTTGATGAACTAGTCCACTGTTCACTAAAGGAGACCTGAGTGCAAAACTGCATGTGGTAATTTCAGTCCCAAGGCCATAGTAGCAACCGTAGTCCCAGCAACCATGGCGATTATACTTGTGGATTTTTGTAGTGCCAGCAATATACAGTCTGGGTCAGTTCTGTTGTTTGTGCTGGACACTGAAGACATTTGAGTTTGGGATGAAAAGATGAATGAGGTGATGGATCAGAAATTCTGTTTTCATTTCCTGACATTTACATCTGGACGCGTCATCTTGTCCTGCACTCGTCTCAGACTGGTGTGTATTTGCACTTTATATAGTCTTGTGTACTTTTGTGTCCTGGAGAAACGACATTTCCTTCCAATGTCTATAAGCTGTATATACTGGAATGACCACAGAAACCCACTCCACTTGACAAAGTTTCTGTCATCAGCTGTTGTGGTTTTCCTTGGTTGACCCATTCGGTGTCTCGTTCAGTACACCAGCAGTTTCTTTCTTATTCAGGACATTGCAAATTGTTGTATTAGCTATACCCAATGCTTATGTAATGCCTCTGATAGACTTCCCCTCTTTTCTCAGATTCAAAATGGCTTGCTTTTCTCCCATACACAGCTCTCTGATCTTCATGTTGCTTTATCTTTTTAACAACAAATGCAGTCTTCACAGGTAAAACCTTGGGCTCAAACCAAGAGTAGACATTAATTTAGTTGTTTAAACAATTAATTTAACAGGACACACCTGTGCAACAAGAAACACCTGTCAGTCACATGTTTGAGTATTTTTCATAAACAAATGGCTGGGTTCAAACAAAATGTTGTTGAACAGATGTAAATATCAGGAAATAAAAGCTGAAGTTCTGATCTGTCGTCTTATTCCTATTTTTCACTCAAACCCAGATGTCTTCAGTGTACAGCAAAAAAACAAAAGAATTGGCCTTGTTGTTCCAATACATTTGGAGGTGTGTGTGTGTGTGTGTGTGTGTGTACCTCAGGTAAATTAACCTCAGGTAAACTAAATATCATATATGAACTGTGCTGAAGTGTGAAGTTTGGTGATGTTTTTTCTCCACACTGCACTGTCTCTCTCTCTCTCTCTCTCTCACTCTCTCTCTCTCTCTCTCTCTCTCTCACACACACACACACCCCTCCATCTGAATCAGGATTACTATTAATAAGTAAGGCAGGCTGTGCTGTTATACAAAAATATGTGGGCGTGGTCACTCAGTAATAGAGTGGAGTTTTTTAATGTTTGACATATTTGGTATTATTGAGTTGCTGTTTAGAAAACAGAACCACTGTAGAGTGTGTGCTGGTGTTCTACACACAAACCCTCAGCAGTACCACAGTCGCACACTGTCTCGGTTTAACTGCCAGTTCTGTGTTTTAAAGCCCAGTTCACACACACACACACACACACACAGAGAGAGAGAGACTCCGATCAACACAATCACCAACTTTTAAAAGTTGTCCGTTGGCTTTAGAATGTTGGGAAACACCTGTCGTGTTCACGCTGCCCCAACACACACCAACACACTTTTTTCCAGACAGACTGGTTTAAAAATTACTTTTACCACAAAATTTAACAATGACTAGTGTCTCCATGTGTCCTTCTTCACCTGAAAAGACCAAGAGTGAAACAACAGAGTTTTTGTTTATTTATTTAAATTTTGCTCGGCTTACAGGGGCGTAACCCTGGCCTGGGCACTCAGGGACCCGGAGAGTTATATCTTTAGACCTGAATAATTCTCCACTTGGAGCGGTTTGTCACTACGTAACTGAAGATCAGACAGCGTTTACAGGAAAGTACAAGGAAACACGCATGTCTTATTGGCTGACAGTCTCTCAATTCTGTGTCAGTGTGAGGACGAAATGGACTACAGCAGTGGTTTTCAAAGTGGGGGCCGCCAGGGGGCGCCCGGGGGGCCTCAACAATTTGGTGTGAAAAATAAATAAATACATGATTTTCTCTTTCTCACTCTCAGACAACCACACACACACACACACACACACACAATCAATTCCTAATGTAATGTAATGTAAAGATGTAAGATGTAATTATAATCAAAAAAGGGAGATGTATTCAGAAGTCTGTATTATTAATGTGTTTTAAAGACATCTTGCAAAAGGGGGGCCTCGGTCAAATTTTAATGCCATTTGGTGGGCCTTGCCCTGGAAAAGTTTGGGAACCCCTGGACTACAGGATTGAAACCGAAACGACCTCTGATGCTGAGCAGGAAAACAAGGTGTGTAAATGTGTATACAAGTTCCATCAATATGATATGAGCAGAGCAGAAACCCACTCTGCATGGCTCTGTAGCAGATAAACTCATACAGTGAGATCCCTCCCATTGGCTAGAGACACCAAACTAGCCTAGTCTCGTGTTAAATAGACAAAAAGGTTTATATTTTTTTCAGTCTTTTAGTCCTGCAAATAGTGATCACACCTGAGGCAGGTTTTATGAAAAATCCAACTTTGTTGTCCAATTTTCACATTTTTAAGCAATTAGCCTTCACAAGCAAGAAAAAAATTCATGGAAACAGTTTATTTAGAAGAACCTGCACCAGCACCTAGCGCACAGACTTTCGTTTCTATGGAGTTTGCAGGGATGCTTGCCTGATCGTCATGGCAACGGTTTGCCCAGGTCAGATTTACATCGGAGTTTGTTGGAAAATCATACCACACTGCTCAGAATTATAAAGACCCGACACACTACACTAAATAGGTAATAAACACATTATAAAATATGATTAGTAAATTGTTACTAATCTTATAATCCATCATCATATAATATATCATTAATAAACTAATTATAAAATGCGGGCCGTTTGGGACAGAGGTGCGCTGTGCTGTTTCTCCTGCAGGGGGCGTAAGAGACCTGATTAGTTTGCGCCCTGCCGGATGTGACGTCATCGAATTCCAAATTCCAGCCTCAATCCACCTGCTGAGGCGACGTTCGAGCGCATTGAGCTTGATGCTGTGCGAGACCCGGACACTGTGAGCACGCGGAGAGGAAAAAGGAAAAGTTCCGTTTTAAAGTTTTATCTGATAAAATTTGGTTTTATTTACATACCGGACCGAATTCAGGAATAAACTCCGAATATGGAGCTGCGGTTTTCCAGCTTATTTTACGCCTGTGTTATTTTTCTCTCAGGTGAGCTACGTTTTTCGTTTTTAGCTTCATGCTAATCTCACACAAAGTTTATGTCCCACTGTGTGTGTGTGTGTGTGTGTGTGTGTGTGTGTGTTACTCTGTAGTTTAAAGTAATTTTTGTTACGTTTGTAAAGTCTAAAACGTTGACTTTTGTTTTTCCTCCATTAAACACACACACACACAGTAGTGTCGTTTGTGTATTATTTACATTTAGTCATGAAAAACTGTATATTAAATGTACACATTGGTGTGTG
>NC_071270.1:5845000-6000000 GCF_023375685.1 Ictalurus furcatus
CCATACCACAAGATGCAATCCACTCAACAGCAGTAAGAATCAGAAAGCCAGAATGGAGTTTGCAAAGAAATACAGAGATGAGCCAGACAAGTTGTGGAATCACTTTTGCAGCTGTTTCTTTTTAGCAACACATACTTTTCTAGCATTTTATTGCCCCGTCCCAACTTTTTTGAGACGTGTTGCGGCCATCAAATTCAAAATTACCTATTTTTTCCCTTCAAATGGTACATTTCCTCAGTTTAAACATTTGATATGTTCGATTGTAAATAACATATGGGTTTATGAGATTTGCAAATCATTGCATTCTGTTTTTATTTACATTTTACATAGTGTCCCAACTTTTTTGGAATTGGGGTTGTATAACTCCTTTCCTATAACGAAATAACAAACAATAAATTATAAATGAAAAGAATACATTCTTACCCATTGTTTTCTAAAATTCAGTAATAGCGGATTACTGTTTTTATTATTATTACATAATCACAGCAGTAAACTACCACTAAAGTAAGTAACATTTAATTTTATTTCCTTCTTTCAGCAGCAGCATAACACAGGAAAACAAAACATCAACATCAGTGTCATCATCAGCCTATACAAATGATATGAATACAATGCACTAACTAAAAATCTCTTTTGAATATTATTCAAGTATAGGAATATGTACACGATTTGAATATGTACAGTAGTATATTTTATGTATACATGCCATTTTATTCACGACATTATGACCATATGAAGACTACACAAAGCATATGTAAGTTAAACCAGCCCAATTTACCTGAATTCACCCTACTATAATAAAACCTAGGGGCCCACAGCCTCATGGAGGGTGCACAAAATTCCAGTAGTCCATAGACCCCTTGCTGCAATATTGATGAAATTTGTGCAGTTGAGTACGATGAGATTAGGAGTTGTCACTTGACAAGAAAATATCTGTAAAAAGAGGATAACCACTTTCTTTGTTGCAAGTGAAAAAGTTATTAAGTTAGTAAAAATATAATAGGCAATAGGTTCAACCGTAAAGGCTCTGGGTTACTGATTAGTGCCACTGTTGGGCCCTTGAGCAAGGCCCTTAACCCTCTCTGCTCCAGGGATGCTGTATCATGGCTGACCCTGTGCTCTGATAGCAACTTCCTAAGAAGCTGGGATGATTGAAAAAATATGCTTTAATGTATATGTGACAAATAAAAGCTTCTTCTTCTAGTAATACATTTGCTGGACAAGCTTCTGGTGCTTGGGACTTAGCCAGCTCTGTCAAATAGCGAGTCAAAAAGCTTAACTGCCTGCTTTGGATGCTAATAGCGCCACCTTGTGAACGATTTCTATATTGAGCAAATATCATAAAATTTTGTGGAGAGTATATAACGCTATATAATGTATAAAATTATAAATGTGTTATATATTTGCAATCAAGAATAAAAGCTGTAAGACTCCAATGAATCGTTACATATTGTTGTACAAATGTAAATAATAACACTAAAAGTTGGTTGAATAGTTTTATGTTTTTTTAAATAAATTAGATTTGTGAATTTATTATTATTATTTTTTTTTGTTTTTACATTTTTTTCTGAGCTGTTTGAAAATACCCATAATGCACTTTGTAACACCATTTTGAACACATTACAGTGTTAAAGCTGAAGTAAGCAAACGTGAAATCTGGTATTGTAATCTGCCAGCCACAGATTACACAACATTAAAATCGTAAATAAATTGTATGTGATCGATTCATTTGATATAATGTTAGAATGTAATTAATTTCATACGGTAACTTTAGCATTAAAAACCTAAAATCGTAGTCGTTGTATTGTGACTTCATGACGAATTGTATTTACAGCAGAGGTTAAAAATCGACCTTACCAACATGGCATTCGCAAAGTCAAGTGATGTATCACCGCAGGAAGCTATTGCGAAGACGTCACTTCCGCGCGTTGCGACGGACCGGTCACGTGATGTGGGTTTAGCGCTCTCCTTCTCTGACAACTTTTTTGGCTAAAACTACCATTAATATGGCAGATGTTGAACAGTTTATGGTTGATTACGGTGCGTTCTCGCTTAACGTGCGTTTGCGTGTCGTTGGCGCCGCTCCAGCGACGGAAATTCAGCGTCGAAATGTTCTTTCTTTCTGGTCGAAAATCACGTGACCTCCACGCGATTCTTGCCGTTTGGTAAAGATGGCGGCGGATGGTTAGAAAACAAGCGGAGCGAAGGGGCAACATCCTTCAAACCGCCGCGACACTCGAGGTCCCGGGAAATCGTTCAGTAAGTACATTTTGTCAGCGTTTGGCTTCGCGAACGTTGCTTATTTGTATCATAAAGCTACGCTTTTTCTAATTTTCTCCCGAAAAACTGTCATTATGAAGTACAAATTCTTATTTTCTCCGTAACGTAGCGGCTGGTAGGACAGACAGCTCGACAACTTACTGGGTGACAGAGCACGAGAGTGTTTTGCTAGCCGCTTAGCAATGTTAGCATAACGTTACTCGGGGTTGGAGGTTAGCCAGAAGTCTGTGTTTTGTAATGTAGTGTCCCCCCCCTCTCCTCCAGTTCCGTTGCTTTAACTGAGGTATCATAAACTCGGATTCGTCTTAACCGACGTTCGTCTTTCAAAGTTTACGAGCAGGAGGTCGCTAGTGAAATGAACGTTAGCAAGCTAACGCGTGAACTTCACATCTCGAGGCTCGGCTGCGTTCGTTACAGTGCCGTTTAAGTCGAGATGGGATCGCTGGAGTCGTCGTGTTACTGAAAAAGCGAGTCCTGGCTATGTTACTTATTCATCTGTTATACACTTATCCGTTCTATTCAAGCGAATAGGACTTAAATAGCGTCACCCTTAAAACGAAAGTGACTGTTTTCGGCTAGCTAACGTTTCTCCAGTGACTACACTTACTAGCACACTCAGACGGAGTACAGCTAGCTAGCTATTTTTTGTTGTTTAATGCTTGGCTTGTCTAGAAGTATACCTGTATAAATGTAATTTATAGAAAGTGATTGCGCGTGTTTTGGTGCGTTCCTGGCTATATTATGCTTGTATAGTTGTATTAATAATGTACACAACCTTTTAGCCGGTTGCCGTGTGTGATTGGTGTGCCAAAAAGCACAGTCAGACCAGGAAGTAGTTGCTAGCTGGATGAGTTTAGGCAAACACGTGCAGAGGTGCATGCTATGGTGCTGGCGTATTGTTCTTGTAAGCATATTACTGTAAGCTTCGTGTTAGACACGTTACAGCAATACTCGTTTCGATGGAGCGGTAACGAATTTCAACAATCTTATGTCATTTTGTCATAGCAACAAAACAAAACCCATGTGCAGTTTTCTAGTACCGTGTGTGTGTTGTGGAACATAATGTGCCATCCATAGTAACTAGTGTTGCCTTTTTGTCTTTCCAACAGTTAACCATATGTCCACTCCGAACGCTTTCCCTGCCTATTGTATTTGAGCGCAGATCTTTTAAAGTGTATATTAAAACTGTTAATGATGTTGCGAATGTTTTTCTTTTTCCAGACGATGGATCCAGGACAAGATTTGCTCCTTGCAGCCCTTAGCGAAAGTGGAATCTGCCCAAATGACCTTTTTGACATTGATTCTCAGGACACTGCTCAGTCCCCTGCCTCTCAACAGGTAAACAAGTCCATTAATGAAGGTCTGGTGGTGTTTGGCATGAGATTATTTGATGCTTTGTGTGGGGGGTGGGGGGCAGGTTGTAAGATGTGCTTGTTGGTTTGCTTTGAACATTGCTATGTTGGTAAATAAGATGGCAATTTTAAAAAATTGTTTTTATATCTCCACTTTCAGTCAATCTCAAAGAATGTCCTTGACATTAGTCTTGGAAGTGAAGCAGCTGGAATTGTTGGAATTGAACCTGCTGTGCCACCCACACCTACAGTCACAATCAGAGTAAGTCCTTGATTTTGCTTGTAAATAATAATTTTACCATCCTTTTATATGATAACCCCTTGCTTCGCTTACAGGTTCTATTCCCACAGTGTTACTAAATCGCCCACATTTGTGTGTCCCGTCCCCCCGTCCCCCCCCCCAAAAGCAGAAGCCTCAGCCCTCGACCACAACGTTTGTCTTAAATCAATTGAATCAACTGCCATCGCTGGGAACCATCGTGGTCACAAAGCCTTCAATGGGGACCTCCTCCAGACAGACCATCACAGTAACCAAGGTGGTACAGACGCCATCGTCAGCTCAGCGAAGCTCGTCGTCCTCCTCTGCCGCCACCGTGTGCAGCGTGGTCCCACCGAATCGGGAGCAGATTAAGCTGAAGGACCTGCTCCGTACCAGCGGGGGGAAGATGAACAGCCTTGGTGAACTTATGAAGCTGAAGCCTCCACCTGATATTGCTCAGCCCGTTGCTACAGCTACAGGCACGAGTAAGTCCTTCTATGCGTGTGACATTTTGTCATTTCTTATGTAGCTTGGCAAGTATTGCTTTCTTTATATTTCTGATTAAATCTGTCAAACAAATATGGGGAGAGCTCACCCAGAAATAGAATCGTGAATGAAACAAATGAATTTAAATTGTTTAAATTGGCATAATTAATACTTATTTGCAATTAAACAAGGTACATACATGCGCAAACTTTGTGCTGTTTTGTTGGAAGAGGATAGTAACCATAAACTCGCTTGTTTCCGTTAGTCTATATTAATGTACTTAACTAATAAAGTAGCTGACCACACTTTATTACAATACATTAACTACCACTTTTTAGCCTTGTCAGTGTCCAAGCAACCAAAATATGGGACTGGGCAGCACATTGAAGTTTTTACTTGCCAAGTAGCAAGGATAACAACTGTAATACATTTCTGGGAAAGTTCGTACAGGTCCATTCAATGTAATTTAAAGTACATGGCACACTTTACATGCCATACTCGTGTCAAAAGAAGGAAGGTAGAGTCTCAGTGACTGTTTGATTTGAGTTCAAAACAAATGTTCATAATATACTGCTTATTGTATCACACAAATACTTTAAAAAAAAATGTATGTAAAGGTTTGAATAATTTTTGTGCACAAATTTGTCAGGTAGACTGCTGTAAAATTGTCGATGTTGACGTTGTACTATTTGAGGAAGTCTGCTTGTCATGATGATGATGATGATGATGATGATTACAATACTGACCGTCCTCTCCTATTTCAGAGATTATTTTGCTCTCCACAAAGTTGATGAATAAACCAGGTACGCGTAGGGTTTTAAATGAAGATTCACATTAATTGCAGTGTGTTCACAGCCGTGGTGGGGATCACTCTCGGTGTAGTTGTGTCTGGCCGTGGAAAATATCTAGGCTCTTCTGTTGTCCTGTTTCAGCATTGCTGTTCTTTGATTCTTACAGTGGAGGTAAACAATGGTGTGAAGAAGGAGGTGTCGAGCAAAGATGTCGCCAGAATCTGGGCTAATGAGGAAATCAAAATGCGGAGCTTTTCACCTGTAAATGTAAGTTGTAAGTGCTATATATGGCCTCCATATTACTTGGATTTGTTCCTGGATTAATTTGCATGTCTTGTTTTAAGAAGTTACCTGGAATGAAGGAGGAGGAGGAGCCAGAGGAGGAAGAGGAGGAGGAATTAGGACATGCAGAAACATATGCTGAATACATGCCAATGAAATGTACGTAAAAGCAGTCCATTAAAAACAAGAAAATGCACATGCTGTTGAACACTATACTGCATGCATACACAGCATTAAATTAAAAAGATGTAGGTGACTTGGCTTTAGGTTTCGCTCTGAGTGGGATGTGTGTGGTACCAAGAGGTTACAGTGTCTTGTTTATCTTTTAGAAAGCATTTGTTAAAATGATTTTTGTTCGCCTCTAGTGAAAATAGGAGAGCGACATCCTGATCCTGTGGTAGAGACCAGTTCCCTCTCAAGTGTCAACCCTCCTAATGTGTGGTACAGACTTTCCGTTCCAGAGGAGACGATTGACAGAGGCTGGCTATCTGCTCTTCAGCTTGAGGCCATTACATATGCTTCTCAGGTTTGTATTCATGAACTCCTGGGTGAAATATTTAATCCAGGGGGTGTCGAACTCAAATTCCGGCTGGGTCTCCTCTTCTGTATTAGTCCAAATATAATATTTCAGACTAGATAGTACATTTTACAGTCAGCTTCTTTTATGTAAGACTGTAGGCTATAGAGGTCGACTGATACTGGATTGTACCGATACCTGTAACCAAGTCGGGCGGTACCTGCCGATTAATCACCCGATAGTTGTTAAAATTGACACAGAATGAAAACATAAAACTTAAAGTAAAATATTGCTGAACTTTATTTCAAAAAACACTATTGACGGTACTGTGAATGAACAGTACTTTAAATAAATACGTAAGCAATATATACCAACTATTAATAAGTATTAACATACATTAAAATGTACACATCCAAACTGAACCAAAAAGTAAATCTCCAATTAATAAATAAAAATAAAGCTTTCCAAAACTAATAAAAAAACACTTCAAATAACAACAAAATTGGTTTGAGTTTTATTGCGCCTCTGGAGGCCGCTCTCGTACTGTATAATGACAGCGGACCCTTCTCAGCTGCTCCCCAACGGACGCAATTTATGGATTTATGCCGATAACTGATAGTTCCAGCAATCGGTTATCGGTGCTGATTAATCTGGAAAATCTGATCAATCGGTCGACCTTTGCTAGGATATACATTCTTCCTTTTGCTTTAATGTAACATTTTAATTTGTATGAAGTGTACTACAGTCTTCAGTTTTTGCTGTAACTACGGAAAAGACGTCTAGTCAACGAATTCAATAGTTGTCTGAATTAGGCCTACTGGTCGACTAGTAAAAAATTAAGTCTTGCCACGCTACAGGTATGAAAACAGTAGTTGATACTACGGGCTGTTTTGATTATTATTTTTTGCTAGTTTGTTTGCTTGAATGAAATGAGGCTGACTGCTGTATTTCGTGTGCATACTTTGACATGCAGTTTAATCTGAAGTGCTGCAAATGAGCTTAACATGGCTTTATATTTGTTTTATTTATCTAGGTATAGTTATAGAAATGTTAACGTTTTTATGTCATGACTTTACAGCAACATGAGACCTTCCTTCCAAACGGAGACAGAGCAGCTTACCTGATCGGTGATGGTGCTGGTGTTGGAAAGGGAAGAACTATTGCTGGAATCATATATGAAAACTACCTTCTGGGCAGGAAAAGATCTCTCTGGTAATGCAACACCTCACTCGTTTTCGCTCTTTGTAAAGGCTACGTTAACATTTATCCCGAGGCAGTGCTTGATGTGTATGTTTAAATGTGTTACATCTGTGTCCAAATGGATTTTTCATTGTGGGAGTGTTTCTCAACACTTTTAATTTCTCTTTTTACTTTCCAGGTTTAGCGTCTCGAACGACTTGAAGTATGACGCAGAGAGGGACTTGAGAGATATTGGTGCAAAGAACATCCAGGTCCATTCTTTAAACAAGGTACTGAAAGTGTTTGACCCATAACATTGGCATCTGTCCAGATTTAATGTGAAACTTGAATCTTTTTCTCTTTTTTTTTTTTTTGGCCCGAAGTTCAAATATGGAAAAATCTCCTCAAAACACAATGGAAGTGTGAAAAAAGGTGTGATCTTTGCTACATACTCATCCCTGATTGGAGAAAGCCAAACGGGTGGAAAGTATAAGACAAGATTCAAACAGTTACTTCACTGGTGTGGGGATGACTTTGATGGTGTGGTATCCTTTCAGCACTAATGTGCTTTTCTGCATTCAAGAAGCAAAAACGCAGCTCTCGATGAATATCGTTCAGCAAGGAAGACGGTAGCTTAATTGCCTGTTAATCAGTTACATCAGTGAGACTTTAAATACTGTTTCGCAGCTTCCCTTAACTGGGTCTTTCAGATAATCTTTGATGAATGTCACAAAGCCAAAAATGTTTGCCCAATTGGGTCATCAAAACCCACAAAGACTGGACTGGCTGTTCTCGAGCTCCAGAACAAACTGCCGAAAGCACGTGTCGTCTATGCCAGCGCTACAGGTTTGTCCCCAAAGGAGTCTTCTCAGTATTTAAGCTTAAATGTGGATTTGGATTCTTTCTCACTTATTGTTTTGTGTAGGAGCCTCTGAGCCTCGGAACATGGCTTACATGAATCGTCTTGGGATCTGGGGAGAAGGAACGCCTTTTAAAGAATTTTCTAATTTTATTCAAGCCGTCGAAAGAAGGTCCGTGCTTTCACACTGGATAATGTGGCTTTCTGAACGTTTGATATCTATGTGCTTTTTAAAATGTATTTATTTATTTATTTATTTTTTATTAATATGTTCCCTTTTGTGTTGGTTTATTTTAGAGGTGTTGGTGCCATGGAAATTGTTGCCATGGATATGAAATTGAGAGGAATGTACATTGCTCGACAGCTGAGCTTCCAGGGTGTGACATTTAAGATTGAAGAAGTCCCTCTAACACACAACTACATCAAAATGTATAACAAGTCAGTCCGTCTGGTACGTGTGCCAACGTATCTGACCTCGGTTCTTAGAAAACAGTGCTACGAAAAAAAGGACATCTTTAGTGCTTTCGATTTCTATTTGAGTGACTTTTTCAATGCCTGTAATACTGTTGCTTTCAGTGGGTGAGCGCAAGGGAGAAATTCCAGCAAGCAGCTAACTTGATGGATGCCGAACAGCGCATGAAAAAATCAATGTGGGGACAGTTCTGGTCTGCGCATCAGCGGTTCTTTAAGTATCTGTGCATCGCTTCGAAGGTGCGCCGAGTGGTGCAGCTTGCCCGAGAGGAAGTTAAGAATGGAAAGGTTAGGTTTTGTGTTCATTCAATTGTGCAAAACCTATTCAGCCATAATGTTTTTTTATTAAGGTTACCAAATTGGTGTGCTTTTCTTTCTTCAGTGTGTGGTCATTGGCCTGCAGTCAACGGGTGAAGCTCGAACACTTGAGGCCTTGGAGGAAGGTGGAGGCGAGCTCAATGACTTTGTCTCTACCGCAAAGTGAGTCTTTCATCTTTTAAAATAGTCACCCATGCCAGACTCAGAAAAAGGAAGATTTACTTCCTCTTGAGATTTCTACTTGGAAAAATACATCGGGTGGAAAACTCCTGTGTCTGGGTAATGTTTGTTCTGCTTTGTGTTTCAAGCTAGAATGCCTTGTGTTGAATTAACCGGCAAATTAAAAAGATTTAAATGGCATCCAGTGGACAGTAGTGCAAAAGGTCTCGCAGAACCACGGTCCCCTGTGGGAAAGGCTCTGGATCCACGGTGACCCTGACCAGGATAAAGTGCTTACTGAAGATGAATGGAAAATTGCATCCCCTCATAGCCTCCCCACTTTTCAGCATAGAAAATGTTAACCTGTTTTATTTTGTTACATGTTTGTAGTGGTAGAAGCACTGATTTGCTAGATTTTTTAAAATTTCTTCTTTTTTAGGTGCATTTGGCTGATCTTGAGCCACTTTTGTCCATCAGGATGGTTCAGAAATTTTGTACCATACAGAAACTATTGCATTGCGCAATTACCGCCAATTGGACTTCTGTACTGTCTAATGAACAGTGATTCAGGAGACCGTGAGCGCTAGTTAAGCATTGACAATATTTCAGGAACATTCAGTGATGCATGCATGACATGCCACATTGTCACTGTCTGGACGTGTCCATTCGAGTGTGGATAAACTGTAGCTAAGGAAGCATGGACTCGCTCAGTAGTGATGTAGATTGTTCGTTACAATGTATGCCACGATGTTCAGATGTCCTTCAGTGAGTATCAAAAGCCATAATGTGTGCCTGGAAAAAGGTCCACTGGCTTTCTAAGCATCCATCTGTGAGCGTGTATTTGGTGAAACAGTTATATAATTACCACTGGCCTGCAGTCCAGGCCGTGTCCGTATTGCTATCATTATGTAGTAGTAATAAACTACTCTAGTGAATGATATTTATTGCCGATCACCTGACATGTCTGCAGGTATGTGTAGACCTGTATATCAATATAGAATAAAAGGGTTTTTTTTTACGCTGCACGTTGATTGTTGATGGATCTGGCTGTTGATTCAGAAATGCGAAACACGTACCATTTTGCATACAGTTAACCAAATCAAATTTTCTCGCTCCCATCCAGCCAGACCTTTTTGCTTTAGCACTGACTGACTAGGTTTGAAAGCGGTACTGTGCGAACTTGTTTACTAGTAACCGCCCAGCAACAAACCGGTGTGATTAGTACTTTAAAATAAAAAGGAGGGGCTGTTAAGTTTGATCAACCAGAGACTATCGCCCAGCCGTCTTATTTTCTATTAACTCCCAAGACAGGTTCACACATTCATAGGTAAAGAGCATTTGTAGATAAATTCGTCATGAAGTGAAAGCAACTACTACATAAAACGAACGTGTCTTTTACATCTTTTCCTCTTCAGGGGTTTGTCTTTTTCACCAGGGGAACACAATTTTAATTTGTGGTCGCTCTGACAATTGCTTTAGTTGAGAGAGCAGAAAAGTTTGTGTGTCACTGTAGCGAGGGGTCAAAATTCGTAAATGCTACAGATGAAACGTAAGGGCCTCTGTTGTACCCGTTGAAGTGCTTTTTGTAGCCCGTTTGTAACTGAAGTAGACAAGTCATGTGGTTTCAGATTCTACATACTAATGTGATCCTAACAATCTACCTAATATACTGACAACTCTACACAACGATTAAAAAAAATATTATTATTTTTTTGTTTAGGATTTAGTTTAGCTTACTGTATATACTGGTGTGTGTGTACATGTATGGTAAAAAGATAAAGCAGCCATTTTCAAAATCTCAGAAAAATTGAGATTATTTTGTTGTTAAAATTAAATTTTAATAACAAGTTTTATTTTATTCTGAAGGGGTGTCCTGCAGTCCCTGGTGGAAAAGCACTTCCCTGCCCCAGACAGACAGAAGCTCTTCAGCTTACTGGGTATTGATTTATCAGCAAAGAAAACACCTTCACCAGCAGAAACCAAGGAGGAGCAGAAGGGCAAGAAGAGGAAAGGTACATATCTGAAACCCCACCCACACTCCATCCAGACAAACTAAACGTTTCTTTACCTCATTATTCACGCCAAATTATAATTTAAGGGTGTCTAATTGGAAAGGAGTTTGAAACACTTTCACTTTCTGTAGGTGCAGAGGTTAAAAAAGGAGCGAAGAAGTCCCGTAAATCTGGAGGGCTTTCAGGCAGCAGTTCGGATGAGAGCAATTCAGAAGACTCGGACAAAAATGACAGTGATGACAGCTTTAACTCGGTCAGCTCAGGAGACGAAGACGAAGATGACTTCAACCCCTTCAAGGATGATTCCAGTGAGGATGAAGAGGATGGTAAGCAGTTGGATGTAGATTTTGAGAACAGTTTTAATGAGAACCGTGACTGACTACCTTATACTGTAATTATTATATCATTATATTAATTTTTTTCTTATAGATCCTTGGCTAATCCGTAAAGACTCTAAAAAGAGCAAGGAAAAGAAGAACAAGAAGAAGAAAAAGAGCATAGACCCAGATTCCATTCAAAGTGCCTTGTTAGCTTCTGGGCTCGGATCAACCAGACCTGCTTTCACGACACCTGTTGTAAAAGCTACGTCCAACAACGCTGTTGTTCCTGGTAGGTGTTAGACATATTTAACAAATGCAACTTGTTGTTTTTTTTCCTTCTTTTCTTTCTGACAGTTTTTACAACGTGTGTAGGAACGCAAAATCATTTTCAACCCTATATCAACCTTGTAGCACGTTCGTGATTACCACACAGTTTTAACACATTTCCATGTATTGAAAATTTGTTTACGTGAATCTGGAAATTGGACATTGAATATCTTCATCCTTCTTGCCTTCTGGATGACTTTTTCCAAATAGGAAAACAAGCAGTATGTGGTGTAGGGGTTAGGTATGATTGCTTATGGATGGTGGAAAATCCTTGAGAATGTGCAAGTAACTGGTTTTACTTTTGCTTTAGGAAAGGGTGTCGAATTTGTCTGTGCTAATTTGTGTGTACACTACTGATGTGGTGCGTAGAAAGTTTCTTGAAGTAGGCCTACACGATTAATCGACGATACACACATGAACAGCCAAACACACCTCTGTTGTTGGCAATTGGACTGTAAATGTGCTGTTAGGACAAGTATCAGGAAAAACAGCAGGGATTGAGAATTTAAGTGAGGAAGAATGCATTGTAATTAATCTTACTCCTGCAAATATGTCAGACCTTTTACAGTTTGTGTGGTTTTTTTTGACACCTTTCCTGTGGCTTAATCTTCTCATGTTTGTACAACATATGTTGTACAAAGTAGTTATGGAATACCCTAGGTAGTAGATGTCGACCGATACTGGATTGATGGTTGGGCAGTACCTGCTGATAACTGATTAAACAACTGATAGATTTTGAAGTTATAACTAAAACAAAAATAAACAGTACTGACTGTACCGTGAAAATGTACTGTACTTGTAAAAAAAAAAAAAAAAAAAAAAACCAGAGAGAGAAATATTAACGTAAATTAAAACATGTACATCCAAACTGAACCAAATAGAAATAGAAACCTCCAAAAGGAAAAAAAACTCTTCAAATAACACAACAAAATTTGTCGGTGATAGTTTTTATTTCGACTCTAGAGGCTGCTCCAGTACTGTATAATGACCGTGGACCTTTCTCAGCCGCTCCCGCAAAAGACGCATCTGGGGGAAAAACTATCGGTGTGGATTTTTGCAGATAACCGATAGTACAGCAAGCGGGTATCGGACTACCTGTACTAGGTAGAGAACAGTTTAGGAAGCCTACCTTGATTGAAGAGATGAAATTAAATACTCCTGGTAAAGAGTTATTGGTCATGCCACTTGTTGAGTCGTAAGTGTAATATATGCAAAAGCATTGTTTACACTAAGGTAAGGTCTGGTATCTTGATTACAACGTCCAACAGCTTTCTTGCATGTCACATTTTTTTTGTACAACCCTAGTTTGACATGATAGTTTGAGTGTTTCCTTGAGGCTTGTATTTGAACTGATGTCATATTCTTCCAGCTAAAAGCGAACCTGAAGAAAGTAGCTGTGTGACCAGTAATGATGCAGTGGAGGATGCCCAGCAGATGAAGAGAGAGTTGCTCGAGCAGCTAGAGAAACTGGCTGAGGATCTGCCACCTAACACACTGGATGAGCTTATTGATGAATTGGGAGGCCCTGAAAATGTGGCAGAGGTAGGTTTTTACACAGTGTGGAGTCATTATATTGAAGATAAAAAAAAAATAATAATTTCACTTTGATTTTTAAATGTTCAATGTTGGAGTGAATCTATATTCTTGTATTAGTTCTTTACATAATTTGCACAACCCAATTTTGTTTTGTTTCTTTAGATGACTGGGCGCAAAGGCAGAGTAGTCAGTAATGACGATGGCAGCATCTCATACGAATCGAGATCAGAACTGGACGTTCCTGTCGAAATCCTGAACCTCACAGAGAAGCAGAGATTCATGGATGGAGAGAAGGTATGTCAAACTCTATTTATCTCTTTCAGACCATTCCTAGAATTACGAACTGGATCTAAAGTCGCTTTTCTTTCTAGAACATTGCTATAATCTCCGAGGCGGCCAGCTCCGGTATTTCACTTCAAGCGGACCGTAGAGTGAAGAACCAGAGGAGAAGGGTGCACATGACTTTAGAGCTGCCCTGGAGTGCAGACCGGGCTATTCAGCAATTCGGTCAGTACTTTTGCGATCTGTTTTGTTTTAGAAGAAATTAAATATGAAAACAAAAAATACAGCAATCTGTTAAATATCTTTGTTATATTTTTAATTGCTGTGGAGTAGATTAAAACTGTATTCATTTGCATGTTCCTTGCAGGTAGGACACACCGATCTAACCAGGTCACTGCCCCAGAGTATGTATTCCTGATATCTGAACTTGCTGGAGAACAAAGATTTGCCTCCATTGTTGCCAAACGACTAGAGAGCTTGGTAGGTGCCCCTTTTTTTTTTTTTTTTTTTTTTTTTTTTTTTTTTTTTTTTTTTTTAAATAATTTTTAAATTACAAAGAATTAAACAAATAACTATCTGTCTGCAATTTCACAGGGCGCTCTCACACACGGAGACCGAAGAGCCACAGAGACGAGGGACCTCAGTCGATTCAACTTTGACAACAAAGTAAGACATAGTTTACCTCAAAAACATTTAAAATCATGGTTTACCTCGGACTAACCCGTTTCTTGTTTTATAGTATGGCAGAAACGCTCTTGAGATTGTTATGAAGTCCATTGTCAATTTGGATGCTCCCTTGGTCTCTCCACCGTCTTATTTCGAAGGGGATTTCTTTAAAGGTAAGTATCATTTTATATACTAATAAATAAAGCTTTAAGTAATTAGAAAAGGCAAAACTGAGCAGATAAGCACCAATGGGTGGAATGTAACTCATGTGGGTTTCTCCAGAAATCCGTAATGGTTTAATTGGTGTGGGGCTGATTAACGTGGAGGACAGGTCTGGTGTTCTCTCACTGGATAAGGGTAAGTTTGATTATTTATTTGTTTATTTATTTTTAAAAATCCAACACTATATGCATTGTACTGTTAGTAAGTCTGTTTTATTTTAAAGACTACAACAACATTGGAAAATTCTTAAACCGGATACTTGGCATGGAGGTCCAGCAGCAGAATGCCCTCTTCCAGTACTTCTCTGACACCCTGAATGCTGTCATTCAGAATGCTAAAAAGAATGGCCGATATGACATGGGAATTCTGGGTAAGACAAAACAGGTTCCAAAAGTTTTTGTTTGTTTGTTTATTTAGAGGATGAGTTTGCTTTGGCAATATTCTAAGGATTTTTATGTCTGAAACGCTCCTTTACAGATTTGGGCTCTGGAGATGAGAAGGTTAAAAAGCTTGACGCGAAAAAGTTCTTGACGCCAGGTTACTCCACATCAGGCCATGTTGAACTTTATACAGTAAGTACACATACAGATTGCAAACTTCCTGTAGTAGCCTCACGTATTTGCGACGTTCAGTAAATCAAAACCGAGCCCTTGTGTTGCTCTGTACGTCATACACATTTGCAGCTTGCCTTCTGTTAGAAGCTAATGTATATGATTTTGTTGGCTGATCACCTGTATGATAAGAGAATAAAAGGTTGTTTTGCCCATCAGGTTAGTGTGGAGAGGGGTATGTCATGGGAAGACGCTACCCATATCTGGGCAGAACAGAGCGGACCAGACGACGGCTTCTATGTGCAGGTGAGAGCAATTGTATCTCGCTTTGTGACTGTGATATTCATTCATTCACTCACTCGTTGCTTCCTGATGCTTAAACATGGTCTTGTCCGTTGGATTGTTTTGCCGTAATCAGGTACGGAATAACAAGAAAATAGCTATCATGGTCAAGGAAGTCAACACCAAAAAGAGACTCTTCATGGTGTACAGACCAAATACAGGAAAACAGCTCAAACTGGAGACGTACACAGATATACGGAAGCGATGCAAAAAGGTAATTTCACTTGCCAATTCATGTATCAAAACATTTGTAAACAGTCTTTGGCTAAAACACAAGACTGATTGGCATACATTTCAGTTGGTTGTTTTTTTTTTTTCCTACCTTTTTAAAATAGGTTCTTTCAGATGAGGCTAAGCAATGCTGGGTTGACCAGTACAAATCTTCAGCAGATGTTTGCTCTCATGCTTATTGGTGAGTGTCCTTTTTACAATTTTTTACACTCTGGAGAGGTGGTTGTTGTTGTAGTAATAAGTGTATTAATAATATCTGTTTCTTACACAGGCGTGGGAACTGTAAGAAGGCATCAATTGGGCTGCAGTGTGAAATAGGGCTGCGTTGCCGGACGTACTACGTCCTGTGTGGCTCTGTCCTCAGCGTGTGGACCAAAGTAGAGGGTGTCTTAGCCTCTGTAAGCGGAAGCAACATGAAGATGCAGATTGTCCGGTTGAGAACCGAGGACGGACAACGAATAGTAGGTGAGTAAGCTGGACGTTTTGTAATCCGGACCTCCTTGCATATCCAGTGAGTAGATGTTAACGCTTTTTTTTTTTTTTTTTTTTTTTTTGCCACCCAGGTCTGATCATTCCAGCAAACTGCGTGGCTCCCCTCACCAACATCCTGTCCTCTTCAGACCAATCACAGCAGCTGGCTGTGCAGCAGCAGCAGATGTGGCAGCAGCTGCACCCACAGAGTCTCAGCCACTCTTTCAACACATAGCAAAACCCAGTGGGCCAATAGCAGACACGGGACCCTAGCACTGCATAACGAGCCTTCCTGCCTCCATGCTATGAGGAAGCCTGCCCTTGTGTGGATAGAGGCTCGCTGGACAACTGACTCAAAAGCTGTAAAGCCTCCCATGTTGACGAGGAAGTAGTGTGAGGATGGGTGGGGAGAATATTGTTCAGGCTGCTTGCTTTTTAAAAAAAAAAAAAAAATTCCTCTTCTCTGCCTGTGTTCAACCCCTTATTCTTTAAAGCTGCAAAGTCACCTGTATTTGTTTTACACAGGTCAGTGCTCAGGGGTTCAACATCACATCAATTCTCTTCCAGGCCTCGAAACAAAAAAAGCATGCTTTGCCCTGGGTTTGGACCCCATACTACTTGGCCATTGCCTGACTCTGTCTATTCCATCATTTTTGCACTGAAATAAACAGTTTGGCCAAAGATTAAATGTACACTTTTCCCTCCTTATCATAATTGTAATCGATCTGCTAAGTTTGTTGACCAATTTTTGCTTCAGTTTTGCACTGATGCTATGAACCTAATCTAGGTAATTTATGGAAATATAGGACATTGAGAAAAGCATTTAAATGATGAAGGCATTACGTTTCTAGCTCCAGTGCAAAACCAGCTAACCACCTTAGCTGATAAGTTACATTTGAGGGGAAAAAATAGTGTAGGCATTTTTTTTTGTTTGTTTTTTTTGGCCAAACTATTACTTTAATACTTTAAGAATATCCCAGTGTGCACTAATATCCTATTTGTGTCCAGAAACTTTTTCTTTGAGGCTCCAGCATGACGAAGTCCTAAGGATACTTATTTCCACAGATATTTTAGTTCAGAACAGGATGTAGTTGTGCAAATTCAGTGATTCCTTGGTAAGCTTCTTGCTACAATACACACAACTATTTTTTGTTAAGTTGGAGGAGATACATTTTTAAAAGAACATAATTACACAATGATCGGCTGCATGGTAGGATCTTGTGGGATCTGCATTCCTGCACTGTAACCCCCTCTGACATTCTGTAGCATACATTACGCTACCAACTTCAAAACTTCTGTGAAGAGATCTGTTGAATGTCATGGTGCAAATATGGTGGAATACCTCCGTAAAGATCAAACAAGATCTCGATCAAGTAATGCTCTCCTAGGGAAAGTGCTGGCTCTTCACTGGGTAATCCATTTAATAAATTATAATACCTACCCCTAAAGACTTGTCTGGGCTCATCAGGAACTGACGCAGCATGGATGAATGGATAATTAGCTTCTTTTTTTTGTCTATTTATCAATGAAGTCAATGTCTGAGAGGGTCAGCTTATTTTTCTCCTTCACTCTGATTTTGTATATTTAAGAATAAGGTTGTTGATCGAACATTTGTTATAAACTGGAACCTGCTCAGTGGAAAGCCACATCAACATTGGCCAGCTTTTTAATTAGCACATTTCCTGCTTCCTGCTTTTAGTATTTGTTGTCACATGGAACATGTAATGTACTAAGGTGGAAGGACTATAATGCCTTTTCTCACCACCTCATAATTCAGTGTAAATGTTCACCGGGTGCAAAATGCTAGGTTTCTCCGATATTTTGTGTATAGCTGCATATCTGAAGTTATGTTCTGTTTCCAGTGTAGATGTTGGCACACTTTAGGGACAGTGTCATTTCAGCCTTGCACGAGTTGCACTACTGATGGATCACTTGTACATACATACAAAGAAACAAACAAAACAACAACCTTATGAACATCAAGCTGAGTGCAAGATCTCTACCTCTTGCATATGACCAATAAATCTTGTGGTTAACCTTGAGGTGACTATTTATTTATTTGTTTGTTTGTTTATAAAAACTCAAGTGGAATTGATTTGTGAAAGAATTTTTAAGTAAAATGCCTGTAATGTGGATATACACATACACACACAAGCCTGTTGTGATGACCTTTTGGTAGTATTGGTTTTATTTTGTAATACCTGGCTGTGGTGTGGTGTGCATGTGGGGGATGTGATTAGTGACCTACAAACTACACTCTATATATAACTATATATACTCTGAAAACTAACCATGGCTGAAATTATTGCTTAAATAAGTAATAAAGAAAATGAATAATTTTAATGTACAACTGTGTAAACAACACGTGTGGAGTGTATTCAGGATCCCATAAGAACAAGTACAAAACGACAAAAAGATGATAAAGCTCAGTAAAGTAAGATGATTTCTTCGAAGAATAATGAATGCAATATTTAAAAAAAAACAAAAATGTAAATAATGTAATAATCCAAAAAAACAAACAAACTCGAGCCTCGTGTTAAAAGCTGAGGGAGTTTCTCTTCAAACTGTCTGTTTTCTGATAAAATTGACTGATAAAACTTTACAAGTCATTTCTCAGAGTAAAACACCTTAACGGGTGAAAATACAACACATTAAGTGGTTTTTTTTTTTTTTTTTTTGGGCGGGGGGAAGAAAAATTAAGTAATAAAGCAAAATGTATTTTATAAGTATCACTTGGCACTTTGTCTATTTAGTCGTATTACTTTGTGTGGGTTTTTTTTTTTAGCATGTAGCTAACATCCTTATCAAAGACGCTTTAAAAAAGTAACACTAAAGTTTAAAGATTGCCCCAGATTATAATCTTCTAATAATTTCTATCGCTGATTAAAAACTTTTAGGATTTAGTTTAGAGAGGTTCCAGCTAAAGCCAGACTTTTTTTTAAAATGTGGTTTATTTTCGTGTAAGTTAATAGTTCTGTATCATTATAATGATGGATTGCATTGTGGGTGTCAATATAAGTGACGGCCATATTTGCCGGTGCTGCTCTCTCTGCTGTAAACAAAAAGTGACTGTGAGACGGACGCTTCGCTGAATTTAGGGACATTTTTATTTCTGTAATTTATGATGTCTTTAGGAATGTCTTACAAACCTAACCCCCACCAGCACATTCCGGGAACTTCTGCGAACCAAGGTGAGCGAAAAAATAGGCGAAAATGTCGCGTCTTCGCTTCGTTACGTCGAGTGTAAAAATTTGGCGTTACAAAGGATACCTGGGGAAAAAGCGTGTCTGTAGTTTTTTTGTCCAGTCAGATAGCTAAAGGGTCAGATCCTGAGAGCTAGGCTAATTCACATCCGCCATTATTACCACTGAAAAAAAGAGGCATCCCCGGTTAGGATTGTGGAAAATGCTAGTGTCTGGCGGTTCTATCGCTCCTTCTTGGCGTGTCCGTGTCATTAGATGGCCGATCGGGTTTCGGTGAAGGCCGCTACGTTGTAATAAAAAGGTATCCTTTTAGCTGCTAAGATCAGCGCCGTTCCGTTTCCTCCATGATAGTCTCTCCAGGGCGCTTGATTGATCGCATTCAGACGCGCTTATAGAAAGGAAAAAAATAACCGTCTCTTTGGGGACATCTAGAGTTCATCCGCGGTACTGCAGGACAGGGATTTCTTCCACATAATACTATATACTACACTACACTATTACTATTACTAAACTAATGGTTTAAATATTATGATAAATTATGCTTATGGTTGATTGTGATTTAAATATGGTATAACTATGGTTCGATCCTGGGGGGGGCAACTGTTCCTGGGATCCCCTGTGACCCTGACCAGGATAGAGTGATTACTCAAAAGGAATACTGAATGAATACTACTACTACTACTACTACTACTAAGAATTATCATAGCTATAATAATTTGGTCATCTTCAGTAAGGACTTTATCCTGGTCTGGAGCCTATCTCAGGGAACACTGGGCACAAACTGAAAATACACCCTGGATAGGATGCCAGTCTGTTACACAGTAATGCATGTTTCTGGGAAATGGGAGGAAACTGGAGAACCCAGAGGAAACCCACATGGACACGGGGAGAGCATGCAAAACTCCACACGGACAGTAACCGGAGCTCAGGATAGAACCAAAGATCCTGGGTGCTGTGAGGTGGCAATGATACCCACTCTGCCTAATAATAATAATAATGATGGGGGCACGTGGTTAAGACGTTTGCATCAGGGTTAGGGGTTTGAATCAAGCCTCTGTCTTGTGTGTGTGGAGTTTGCATGTTCTCCCCATTCTTCGTGGACTTCCTCTGGGTCCTCCGGTTTCCTCCCCCTCAGTCCAAAGACATGCATTGCAGGTTGATTGTGTGTTGAAAATTGTCTATAGTGTGTGTGTGTGAGCAGTTGTGCCCTGCGATGGGTTGGTACCCTGCCCAGGGTGTCCGCCTGCCTTGTGCCCCCAGTGATAGGCTCCACGCTACCTGTGACCTTGTGTAGTGGTACAGAAAATGGATGGATAATGATGTGTTTTGTCCATTTTAGCAGGAAACATCCCCTCTCCCTCTTCCAGCATCTCCACAGTTCAGTCATACAAGCCGATTATAAATGACTTTGGACTGCCGTCATTTGGATTTTCGCAGGCAAGTTAGAACCCGGATAAGAAAACAGCCCTCGTGTGTTGGTTTGCAGTAAACCGTATTCTAAAGATTTCCCTCATGTACAGGGGCCGAATGGAACTCAAGCTCCACAGAGCAAATACGCTGAACTTCTCGCAATCATCGAAGAGCTCGGGAAAGAAATAAGGCCAACGTACGCCGGAAGTAAAAGTGCCATGGAGCGACTCAAAAGAGGTATTCTCATCATCTGTTACAAAAATGTCATGCACATTGCTTTATAGATATATTTTATTGCCTGATAAAATAAACATGACACTTGTTTTGTGTATCAAAGGTATAATTCATGCAAGAGGTCTTGTCCGGGAGTGTCTGGCAGAGACGGAAAGAAATGCACGATCTTAGCCTCTGAAGCCTGCGTCTGGTCTAAGGGCGGAAGATTTCTTCTACTACTTTTACAGAAGGGTGCTGCATGGCTTTTTTTTCCCCATAACAGAGGGATGAAACAATCAAAAATTTATTCATTAAGTAGTGTAGTTAAAGCATGGGATGGAGGTGTTGCAATGTTCCTTGTGATAAATGCAACAAGAGAGATTGGATTTGAGTGTTGCCATTTGGGATTTTTTTCTCTTATAACTCCTATTATTTATAATATATATATATATATATATATATATATATATATATATATATATATATATATATATATATATATATATATATATATATATATATATATATATATATAAATTTTTTTCCAACATAAGAACAAGCAAGCTTATCTGCATGCAATGAGGAGATGGACCAGAGTTTGAACGTGCATGGCTTTTACAGGTTTACAGTAGGGAGGTCCTCTTAAATTTGATCAAGTGTAAGGATTTAGGTTTTCTTTAAATTGGGAGACAGTGAGGACAGTTATAGTAATGGTATTGTTTTAGTTTTTTTTTTAATTTATTACCTTGTGTAATAAAATGTATTTTCATGTACAAAAAGGTCACTTTTTGAAATTTTGTATAAAGGTCAATAAACATGACATTTGTTGTCTATATAAGGTTTACTGTGGTTATTGGTGCACTGTCGGAGGACTGATGTGGATATTGAGGATATTAGATATATTAGAGAGGGGGGCAATAATTGCTGTGGCAGTGTGCAGAGAATATAATTAAATCACAAAAGGCATGCAAACATTTTTCTAGAACATTTCATATTTTGTTGAAATATAAATGTAAAATGTTTTAGTACTGACTCAATAATGCAGAAGTCATTAATTAAACATCCATCCATCCATTTTCTATACCGCTTATCCTACTGGGTCGTGAGGAACCTGGAGCCTATCCCTGGGAGCATCGGGGCACAGGGCGGGGTACACCCTGGCCAGTGTGCCAATCCATCGCAGGGCATATTCACATACACACTCACACACCCATTCATACACTACGGACACTTTGGACATACCAATCAGCCTACCATGCATGTCATTGGACTGGGGGAGGAAACCGGAGTACCCGGAAGAAACCCCCGCAGCACGGGGAGAACATGCAAACTCTGCACACACAGGGCCATGACTGGAATTGAACCCCCAATCCTGAAGGTGTGAGGCGAACATGCTAACCACTAAGCCACCCTGCATCCCATTAAATAAATAAAATAAAATAATAAAGATAAAATAATATTAAATTAATTAATTAAAAATACGACGTCTAAGACTTTTGCAGTTATATATATATATATATATATATATATATATATAATATTTAACATGTATTATTTTACATTAATTCGTTTTTTAATTTTATTTATTAAAAAGCAAAATCCCCCCCAAAGACAGACTTTACATAAAGACCTCCAATCAGAGCTACTGTTGTGTTGTTGAACGTGCTGAACGTGGGGCTTTTTCACCAATCACGGAGCGACAAAGAAAATCGAATTTCTCTCTTGGCCAATCAAATCGCCTCTTTCGGAGCCCTTTCAGCGAATGGCGTCCCGCGGCGCATTGTGCCGTTGGTGGGCGGAGATTGAGCGCTGCGCTGCGGGGGAAAGAGGCGCAAAACGATACGTCAACATGGGAGAAGTGATGATACGAGTTCACAAGTGAGTGTTGTTAATTTCATATTTACAACATGGCACCGCGATCATCGGCTGCTTTTACTCCGAGCTGCCGCTGGAAATGTTGCTGTAGCTGCAAAGCTGATGTGTGTCGCATATTAGTCTCTGTGGCTAGCTAGCGTCAGGCAGCAGGAAGTGTGTTTGCTAGTTAGTGAGTGAGCTAGCCAGCTAGCTTTGGGCCGAATCCCAAATTTCTTTCAATTTCCTTTGTAAGCGCACTTCATAGGGATGAAACAAGAGTTCACGACCTTGTGTAGTGTCCCATATATAGCCAGTAGGGAGTCATTTGGGATTCAGCCTTTGGTGCTTTGCTTTTAATGCCCCTGTTTAAGTTAATATGAATCAATCGATACTTCTGTTCAAGAAGTTATGTAGCTTTCTTAATTAATAATACCTGGCTAGTTCATTCGCTTGATCGGAAATGAATATAAACGAAGTTTTTTCTGGAATACAGAAAAAAAACTCTTGCTTTCAATGGACAAACTTAATATTCATTCAGTCTGCTGAATGAAGGAGCCTCAACAATGTTAATATCTAAATATATACTGTATGTACTTAGGGCTTTGGATATGGTCTTAAAGGAAGATCTCCACCGTGAAACACATGAAATATGTTTATGTTGGACGATTCGCCGTGTGTTTAGTGATTGTGGTGGTAATTTGTAGGTTGGTGCTGTGTTTTTGTTGTTCCCGGGAGGAGTTAGCGGTTGTGTCCCGCGCTGACGTCACCGGGAGGCATTTACTAGAGCAGTTACAATATGGCGCCGAAAGTCCCCATGACATCAGAATGGAAGTTTTGTGGTTTTTAGTAGGAATATATAAGCCTTAAGGTTATCTACAAGCTAGTGTGCTACAAAACAATGAGGGAAATTTGCTTTTAGAAGACATTCAAAATGTAGCAGTCTCTCTCTCTTTACCACAAGTACAAATCAACGATTCTGATGACATCATTCTGCACTTCAGCTGCTGATCAGATTTTCTGTCCAATCAAATGCTCTCCAGAATCTGAAGCGTCTCGCGCCCAACGTTATAAAAAATCACCCTGCCGAAGTCGAGCGAGAGATATGGTGCGTTTTCGGTTTTCCAAATGTAAGAAGGAAATGGCTTGAATTCATTCCCTTTATTGCTTGAGCTTGAGTCCATGGTACTAAAGGCTCTGGTATACTTAGTTTTTTTTTTTACGCGTACACTGGCCTATGCACACAGTCATATAATCGCATAGCCTTTCAAAGTATACTCCATTTGACGCGTACACAGGCGCTCCACACGTGCATTACGACAACTTGCACTACCCTTCCTGGCCGACAGGAGTCAGTACAGAGCAGTAAAGCAGGTCTGTTGTTATGAAGGATGACAACGAAGAAGAATCACAACACGAAAAACAATGCTTGGGCAATCTCTCGCCACAATTAACACACATATACAAATCCTTATACTCTTTAAGGCTAGAATCATACCTTCGCGGGTATTTTCTAACATGCATTCGTTTCCGTCTCTTCTGTTTATTCTTCGACTATGTTGAGAATCAATGGCCCTGGGTCACTCTCGCCACCTTGTGGAACAACAAAATATTGCAAAAGAATTAAATGTGCATCTGTGACCTGTTAGAAAAATGTTGTTGGGTGTGGTGTTATAATGTGTAAAATGCAAATTTCCAATAAAAGTTCTAAGATCAAAAAGAAAAATGTGGCGGTGCACATGCAGTATGCGTGTACTCTGCTGATGACAAAAATACGCTGTTCCTAGCGTACTATACGCTGTTCCTAGCGTACGCGTAAAAAGTGAAGCATACTCTGGGCTTAACTGTCAAGTACGGCTTAGTCGTACTGTGAGGTAAGCGAAACGCTATTGGCTATTTAAAAAGGGGGAGGAGCCATTCATTGTCCTGCCATGACTTTGTGTTTCAGTGGAAATTTCCTCAACACATCGAATAACACAGCACGTTTCGAGGCATTTCACAGGAAATTTTAATAGGAGAAAACATTCGAACCGTCTCAAACATAAGAGATAACTGCCAGGTCTTGGTCTTAGCTCCTAAAACGAAAAAAAGGCTCCTAAAAATAAAATAAAATAAAAAGGAGACTCACCGTTCACTCACCATTTTCCTTTAGTGTTCCACGTCATAGTAATGTGAAATATGATAGAAGTAGAAGTAGCGCAGACATTGGTGCAAACATTGAAGAACGCAACGCGGCTGTACGATGCATATGACTGTGCTGAGTTATGGCAGAGAAATGACTCTTTAGTTGGTGATTTACGAGACGACGAGCACAATGACGTTGAATTGACGGTGTTATTAGCATGCAAGTCGCAGCTTTGGAGCCTGATCTGTGCGAGCGGAGTGTAGACAACGCAATGAGATAGCTGGACAGACTGAAGGAATAAAGCACCACTGCACCACTCTCTTTATGTAGAGTTGAATTTCCACAGGAGTGTGTTAGCCAAAAACGTCAACTCAGGATTTAATCCTAAAACAAACCGTATGATCATATATTGATTATAAATATTGCTAAACAAGACATTGACTGTGAATTCTTTCCTTTCATACATGATGCTGATCCGATATAGACTTCTTATAGAAATCAAGTGTGCTCTCTGTGAGGTTATGTCTCCAAATTATTTGAAGGTACAATGGTGGCAAACTTTATGTCCTGTCTTAATGAAAGAGCAGTGTTGTGTTGGAAAAATTGGACGAAATTGGAAACTATGTCAAATGTAATTCAGTACTGCTGATTTTTGCTGATCCTGTTTAAATTCTGCCAGACACAGTTCCCTTCTAACGTGGCCTAATGTCATTTTACTGCTAAAGTTGCTTTTTTTTTGTGTTGTCCAACAGGTCTTGCGTGCACTCGTCCAGCCAGGCTGCTTAAGCATGTCCACAGATGACAGCATCTCAGAGGACGTGTCTAGCTCCGTGGCACTGAGCCATGACCCCACAAGCCCCAATGGCGGGAAGGAGAGCGAGGCCTCCGTGGTCTCCTCCGCGGACACAGTGTCGGGTCTGGCTCTTCCCGAGGAGACGGCTGTGATAACTCGACCCTCCAGCACACCAGCATGCACCATTTCCAGCAGAATAAGGTCTGTGGTGTTGAATTGTGGTGTTTTCATTCCCAGGTTATGATGAGAAATGAGGGATCTTCACGCAGTCTTGAGAGAGACCAGTGATGCTTGTTCTAGGTGGTAATGTGTGCGTGTGTGTGAGAGAGAGAAGATGTTTGTTTAGCATTTTCTGTCCAATACCCGCAAGTACGCTGGCCAACAAATTAACCACAACACAAAACAAAATCAGACACTGATTACATGCTCTGTAGAATGTACAGTATCTCACAAAAGTGAGCACACCCCTCAAATTTTTGTAAATATTTGATTATATCTTTTCATGTGACAACACTGAAGAAATGACACTTTGCTACAATCTAAAGTAGTGAGTGTACAGCTTGTGTAACAGTGTAAATTTGCTGTCCCCTCAAAATAACTCAACACCCAGCCATTAATGTCTAAACCGCTGGCAACAAAAGTGAGTTCACCCCTAAGTGAAAATGTCCAAATTGGGCCCAGTTAGCCATTTTCCCTCCCCGGTGTCATGTGACTTGTTATAAAGATATAATCAAATATTTACAAAAATGTGAGGGGTGTACTCACTTTTGTGAGATACTGTATATGTCCCGCCCCCCCGGAGGGATGGGGGACGGGGACTGCTCTACAGTAGCAGCTCATTAGCAGCACACACAGCTCACGATGACGATCCTGTGGTCCAACAACATCGGCACCGCTGGCAGTTAACCTTGACTCAAACAAGTACCACATAAATCCACAAACACAACATTTCATCATCCAGGATATCATCCTCGATAAAGGACTTCTAGGATTTTGTTCTGGGTTTTCAGATTTTGTGTTTTTAGGATTCAATTTTTTTTTGTATTGCAGTGTTTCGTTTTGTGTTTTTGGATTTTGTTTATGTTTGGGTTTTTGTTTTAATTTTTTGGTGTTAGTATTTTGCTTTTTGTTTGTGTTGGGATTTAGTTTTTTTGGAATTTAGGATTTTCTTTTGTTTTTGGATTTTGTCTTCTGGTAATTTTGTTTTGTATTTCCAGATTTAGTGTTGTTGCCATTTTTCTGCGTTGGATAATTTTGTTTTGAGGTTTAGGATTATGTTTGGGTCTGGACTTTTGTTTGGTGTCTGGCATTTTGTTTGGTGTCTGGGATTTTGTTTGTGTCTGGGATTTTGTTTTCTGTCTGGGTTTTTGTTTTGTGGTTTCAGATTTTGTTTTATTTTTGGATTTTGTCTTGTGGTCATTTTGTTTTCACCTGTGGTCATTTTGTTTTGACTTGTGGTCATTTTGTTTTGTATTTTCACATTTATTGTTGTGCTCATTTTTCTGCATTGGATAATTGTTTGGTGTTTTGGGGACTTTGTGTTATATTGTCAGATTTGGTTTTGTGTTATTGTGTTTTGTTTTGTGCTCAGACCTTTTGTGTCGGTAGTAATTTTGTTTTGTTTTATGGTAGTTTAGGTTTGTGGTTTTTCATTTCATTTTGTTTTGTTTTATTGTCAAAGTGTCTATCTCTCTGTCACTGTAATTTAAGCATGTTTTGTTTTTCCCCCTCTCCTAACGACAGGAGTCTGTGTCTCAGCAGCGCTGAGGAGTTCAGCTCAGGGAGAAGCTTGCCCTTCATCAACCCCAGTTCTTTAGAGACGCTCCGAGCATTGGTGCACGAGATCCAGAGCAGCGAGACGGACCCCGAGATCTGGAAGAACTGTGAGGTGCTCAGAGACAGATCAGCTTTGCTGTTTTGTTTGTTTGGTGATTTGGAGGCAGTGAGATACTCAGGTTTCTGGGGCATCATGTAGAGCTTCCCCAAGGACTCCTGATGAGCAGCACACACCTGATCCCGTCGCACAGGCTCCGAGGCACCACAAGTGACACGATATTAAAATGCTGCTGCAAATGCCATTTAAAAAAGGCTCTCATTCTCAGATAAGCTTTTGTAAATATGCACAATTTTTCCATTTTCTTTTCGGTTGTTAACTCTTCAATTTACTTCAATAAATCAACAACAGTGACAAAAAAATAAGGATGGAGTTACAACTAATGTATTGGAGGGTTACAGTTTTATTTTGGAGTGTCCCTTTAACGCTAATATCAGTATGTACATGTAAAAATGTCCATGTGTATATAAAGACGTATTGTCATTGGGTTGTTTCTCTCCAAACAGGGCAGGTGGCTACACCTCTTTCAGCTGGTGGAGAAGCAATACCAAGAACAAATTCTTGCTCAGCAAGATCAGTATCAGTGCCAAATACAGGTCAGTTGTATAGGAGTCGATCCTGGGAACCCTGGGCATGAGGCAGGGCCTCTCACACACACCCATTTGCACAATCATTTACATCAAGAGGCAAGTTAGTGTAGCCAATACACCTACCAGCATGTTTTTGGGAGGAAACCAGAGAACCTGGAAGAAACCTACAAAGACAAGGAGAACTTGTAAAACTTGATTGAACCAGGGACCCTAGATAGAAAATGTAAACACACACAGAAAACAGTTAGGTGTTTGGCACAACCATACAAATAGAAATTAGTAAGTAGTGAATGTCCGGACTCTTGATTCATTGCCCTCATTTTGTTTCGTTTACTAACATAACGATTTTCGCCTTTTTAATCAGCCATGCAAAATAAATGAGAGGACTGTAAATCAGTACTTTAAAAAAAAACATGCCGATTACGCTACTGTTTCCTCACAGCTCATTCAGGACGAGATCAAAGCATTATTGCAGCTACAGAAGCGGCATTGTGGTGCACATTCGAACCCCTTGGGCACAGCCAAAACTTTGGAGCCTCCAGCAGACCTGGAGAATGAAATCCAAGCTTCTCGCCCGTCAAAGGTCACAGCTAACCCTCAGGAGAGCTCAGATGAGGGCCTGGTGACTGTTCAGAGCAGCGGCTATGGCACTCTGTCCACCTGGGAACCTGGAACAACATCAGGGAGCTTGGAAGGGAAGGACGAGGTGTCGCACTCCCTTTTGGCTAAAACACAGGGGCAAGACAGTGCACCAAGCAGGACTGTGGCTTCTAATAATTCACCTCACACAACTGTGCCAAATCGTCCTGCTGACCAGCAGAGACTAAACAGGTGGGGAAACATTTCTTTTATATTTGTGCCAAGTTCCATAAAGTAGAACACTGTTATCGACATTTAGGAGACAGAATAAAAATCAAAAGAAAGAAATAAAAACGTAAGGGTTTGGACTGTTTACCAGAAGACTAAGGAGGTTCTGGTGTTTTTCTGTGACCTGTTTTTTTTTTTTGTGTGCTGTTACATCTTTCTAGTCAACCACTGACCTCCTGGGTCCAGAGGCAGAAACACAGGCAAAGAAAAAGCAAAACGGCACAAAACCGCTCACCGCAGCTGGAGGGGAGAGAAGAGGCCAAAGCAGGTGGCTCTCCTAAGGAACATATGGAACATGTGGATGAAGTAAGCCATATATTTTAGTATTAGATTTATTTAGTTTACCTTCAGTGAAGAATTTAAATTTGTGCTTCAGCTTTTTAAATACTATTTATGTAGATGAATAATTGCACTTTTTCTTGAGTAAAGGACTTGGGTACTTTTGCCACCTCTGGTCAGTATGAAAGTTTATGGCACTTTTCCACCGCACGGTACGACTCGACTCTGCTCGCTTTTTGGGGGCTTTCCACTGTGAATAGTACCCGGTGCTTTTTTTTTTTTTTTTTTTTAGTATCACCTTGGTCGAGGTTCCAAGCGAGCCTAGCCGATATTAAATGTGAGCCACGCACTGAGGAAGGAGTAAGGATTCTCCTTAACGAGTGGTTTTGTATTGTGCCTGAATAAATGTCATTTAATACATACTTTGCGTACGGTGATATTCTATCAATTGAAAATTATGTATCGGTTATCTCATTACAGATAAAAATGACAACAAAGGATTCTGTCTTAGATTTTTACATCTCGCTTGTTACCGATTTCCAAACAGGCGTTTATCGAAGTCACTCCTGAATGTTAGATTATATTATTTAATGTTAGTCATATCGAGGACTACGTAGGATCTAGAACGCCATTATTTTACATCCTTAATAGGGTCCGTGTTTAGTGAACAGGAAAAGCGGTTGGAATATGGCCTGACCGTGTATTTGTACAGGGCTTCCGTAGTACAACATTATTCCTGCGTGAAGGCGAGTGGAAGATGGCACCCAAGTTGAGACAGCACTAAACTGCAGTGGAAAAGCAAGCTCAGAAAAGTAAAGCGAGCCGAGTCGTACCGTGCAGTGGAAAAGTGGCTTTAGATGGCAGGACCTACAGTACAGTGACTGAGTTACTTTTGGTCTGGGAAGTCAGCTGAAATTCTGATTTGTCATCTCATATTCATCTTTTGATCTCAAACCCAAATCTCTTCAGTGTTTAGCAAAAACAAAAGAATTGGCCTTGCCATTCCAGTACTTTCCAAGAGAATCTAAAATCATGCTGCTGTATCTGGAAAAAAAATTCAATTAACAAATCACATCATGAGTCATATTTTGTAGTCACATACAGTATACAGTAATAGTGTGCAATTATTAAAGTCTGGGTCTGTGTGTACTCATCTGAGTCCTTGTGTGTGTGTGTGTGTGTGTGTGTGTGTGTGTGTGTGTTTTCCTTCAGTTTGGACATAGTGCCGTCTACTCGAGCCCTGCGGACCTGAAGAGAAGCGACAGCCTTGTGTCGGAAGCCTCGGGTAATCGTTGTGTAGTGAATCCAGCTCTGTTTTCGGACAGCATGTGACCGTTTTAGGAACAGATTTAATCTGTGCATTTATCAAATGGGTCATTTTGTTCAAAAGCAGTAGTAATAACATCATAACCGATCTTGTAGATGGTATTATTAATCCCGTAATCCTTATTAACAGCGATCCCAATGCCGCAGTGCTCCACCACCATGGCGTTTATTCCAAATTGCAATTTTAGCTGCTTACGATTTATTGTTTTAACGCAGTATACATTTTCATGTCTTTAAGGTCTGACCTACTGGAAATTGGAAGAAGGCGAGCTCTACCGCCCTCTACCAGACAGCTTTGAAAGCAGCTCTTTCTTCCTAATGCAGGATGTTAATCTGAGCCAGGTAAATATGGAGTATGATCCTCTTCAGACAATTCCCTGAACTGATTTTATTTTCTGAATACCATTTTTACATCCGTTCTAGCGGTGCATTAAAACTCTCTCGGCTGTTTAAACAGGTTTATTTCTAACGCAGAGCAAGCTTAATGAGGCAGATTCACATAAAATTACTAGAACATGTCATATTTGGCATTTTATTCCTCTTACAGCACGACAGTTGTTTGTCAGACAACTTGAAGTACATTTTTACCGCTGAATGCTATAAAAAGCCGGCACTGGATTAGAGGTCGACCGATTACAGATTACTCTACTGTTGGAGTAGAGCACCGATAAGCGATTGTTGGAATGATCAGTTATCAGCATAAATCCACTCCGATTCTTCGAGTTTTCCGTTTTCTCTGCTTGCGCCCGTTGAGGGAGCTGCTGAGTAGGGTTCGCTGTCATTATACAGTACGAGAGCGGCCTCTAGAGTCGACATAAAAACTATCACTGACAAGTTTTGTTGTGTCATTTGAAGTGTTTTTTTGATCCTTTGTGGATGTCTCTATTTTTATTTGTTATTTGGAGTGTTACTTTTCAGTTCAGTTTGGATGTGTATCTTTTATTTACTTTAATATTTATTAACGGTTAATATACACTACCGGTCAAAAGTTTGGAGACACGTGACTGAAATCTTTCCTCATGATCTTAAAAACCTTTTGATCTGAAGGTGTATGATTAAATGTTTGAAATCTGTGTTGTAGACAAAAATATAATTGTGCCAACATATTCATTTCTTTCATTACAAATTCATTTCATTTTTAAACGGATGACTTGGAGAGAAATATTCCGAAAAGCAGTCGATAAGTGTCCAGCGTAGGTGGGAACTCCTTTAATACTGTTTAAAAAGCATCTCAGGGAAATTCCTCAAGAAATCGGTTGAGAAAATGAGAATTTCTTTCATTAGAAAACTAACATTTTATTTACAAAAGAAATCTTATAACGGCATAATTCCCATAGTTCAATTTGTGTTATTCCAGAGTTTTGATGACTTTATTTTTATTTTAAAATGTAGAAAAAATGAAATATAAAGAATGAGTGTGTTTAAACTTTTGACTCTAGTGTATATCAATATTTATACATATGTTTCATTTAAAAAAAAGTACAGTATATTTTCATGTTCAGTCAGTACTGTTTATTGTTGTAATAAAGTTCAGTAAATTGCAGTATTTTACTGTGTGTGTTATGATTTCATTCGGTATCAGTTTTAAAAACTATCGGTCGATTAATCGGATATTGGTATCGCTAAAATCCATCGGTCTATCTCTACACTGGAGACTTCCTTCTGTTAATGTTAAATAAACATCTCCTTACAGAAAGCTCTATCATAGCATTGATTATACATTTTAATTTTTTTAAATAAATGTTTGTTATTAGTGTAAATGAAAATTTAAGGCATTCCATATTTCTCACGTTTTCCTGGAACATTTGTGAAAGAATTAGACAAAAGAGCTGTCCTTTTGCTGTCTTTCTGAATGAGGCATCTTTTACCTCAGGAGTGCAAATGGTACTCGGTTGACGGCGGGGCAATAACTACTTTTATTGTGTATGCTGAATATTACTACATGCCTAATTTTCATAAGTTAAACATCTGTTGATTGATTAATAGTGATTCCTCTTTCTTTTTTGCTTTCTTTTCTTTGTTTTTGTACCAGGTGGTATGTTATGTTATCCTGAGTGTTTTTAATTGTATATTTGTGTTGTGTGTATGCAGCATTCAGAAGATGAGGCACGCCTGTCTCTGTCTCTCAGAGAGATCTACCAGAGCAAGCAGAAGGTGGATCCTAAAGGCCAGGAGTGGGACTCCTTAATCAACTCTGATGCATCTTCGCCTCAGGTGAGCACTTAGGCAGTTTACATACCCAGTCTCACATCTGTTGTTAGGCTTGTATTCAGTTTAAAATTTGAGCAGCATTTCTATTTTCCACTCACTCCAAAAGTAGGCTGTCAGCCAATAGACATCTGGTGACATTTGCTTCTTTAGTTTGATTCTGGGAGCTGTGAAGCAGTTTTACACAGAAGTACTAGAAACATAGTTTCCATGATTACAGATATATACGGCGTAAATATTCAGCTCTGTTTTTTTACTGCCATGTTGTTCACTAAAGTGAAGGCTAACACATGCTTCCTTTCGAGATACGTGAAGCTAGGCAGCTGTGTCTTAACATACTTGCATAGTATACGTGGAGGAAATCGCTCTCTGCCGTCTTTTGCATACGTGAGCTCACAAATGCCCATGATTGGCTAGTGTTGCTGTGTGAGAGAAAGAGAGAGTATTGTTTCAATTTGTAGTTCAGGAAACTTCTACTGGAAGAAGCAGTGCTTCATGTTATTAGACTCAGATTTTCTAAGCTTCCTGTGGTGCAGATGCTGACCCTGGACCCCGGATCTCACACGAGGCAGTCAGAGCGCACGTCGGGCTTCACGTCTCCCTCGCGCTTCAGCAGCCCCACCTCGCCCATGTCGCACACCTCACACACCGTTCCCCGAGGTCACAGTGAAGACGAAGGCAGCCGGACAGCCACCATGACCCTGCAGGCCACGGGCTCGTCGGTGTACGAGCCACGCCCAAATGGCAGGAAACCGGAGGCTTCGACTTCACTGGACGACCCTGTGGTACTCTCGTTGTAAGAATCATTCCTCCTGCTTTTGTCTATTTGTTCTATTTCACCTGGCTTGTTTTCATATCTATGAATTTAGTGGTATTTACCTGATATAAACAAGAGGTTTTTCAATTGCTGTTGGAATTTGCATTGAGAATTGAGTTTAACTTTATCTAAAATGGTTCAGAGCTATTAGTTGTTTAATCAATCAATCTAACAGGGCACACCTGGGCAGCAAGAAACACCTGTCACATGTTTCAGTCTTTTTGATTGCTTAAAAACTGGTTGGGTTCAAACAAAAGGCGCCATGTTCTAAGTTGTTTAACACGTCTTTTGATCTCAAACCCAAATGTCTTCAGTGTATAGCGAAAACAAACGAATTGACCTCGCACTGTTTAATCACATTAAATCAATGTCTTTTTTTCCTGTGCTGTGTTTAATAAATCTAGCATCTACTTTATTTTGGGAATCATGGATGCTTCACCTTTTGGCTAATTTACATAAAATCTGTAGCTTGGAGATTGGAATTTTTCAGATTTGTGTATTGAGGTTCTGATTTTTTTTTAAAATTTATTTATTTATTTTTTTAAAGACAAGTGTGATGATATCACCATACAGTTTGGTAATTGGTGGTCAAAACCACAAAATTTCTGACATTGCACATGCCTTAGATGATGCATTAGATAAGTTTTGTCTTTTTTCCCTTGAGTTTGGTGGCAGGTTGGTTTCAAACTTGCCATCAGACAAGATATCCTTACCTAATTTTGAAATATGAGCCATTACTGATAACTGCAACCTGCCATCTGTTGCACATATTATTATAATGAACTGCAGAGAGATTCTAACCTTCTAATGTCAAAGGGGAAAAGGCCTAAAAGATCAAACCTATTTTTATTTCTTTCTGTTTCTAATCTGCAATAAGTAAACTACAGAGCGAAAGCTTTGATATTAAAGTCGTGTAGGATTGTTGCCTCCTGCACTAACCTGCTTGGCTTTGTTCCAGGCTGAGACAGAACCTGAGGGAGAAGCACGCACGGCACATAGCAGACCTCCGAGCATACTACGAGTCAGAGATCAGCATCCTGAAGGAAAAGCTTGATTTGGTCAATTTGCCCCTGGACATGGAGAAAAGCAATCAGATCCTGCTAGAACGGTTAGAGACCAGACTTAACTGCCTTTTTTTCCCCCCATTTCTGACACATTTTCTATTTCTGTTTGGATTTAATTTTTATTTGTAGAACCTAAACACGTACCCAAGGGGTTGTATTTCTGGGATAATTACAGTGACTGGCCCTGTCTCAGTCACAGTAATTCTGTCTTTGATGGTTATTAACAGGTGTGAACACTTGGAGCGGGCTCTTACAGAGGCTAGTATGCGCATCAGAGACCTGGAGAACAAGAACCAGCACCTGGAGAGACAGCTAGTAAGAGTCGCAACTGTCCTCCATAATGTACAGATTTGAGTTGATGGATTATGTACAGTGATGAGATGGTTTAGAAACACCGGATACAGTAAGCTGGTAAACGTGTCGAGCCAACTGATTGGATATTAGTGTGGATATTGTAAGTTAGGGACCGTCTTTAAAAAATGTGTATAATCAGACATACATCATTGCCCTAAACCCTGAATACCTCAATTACCTAATCCCTAATACAGCATTGTCTTAATCTTGAATACCTTAATTACCTAATTGGTTAATTATTAATTACCTTATATACATACCTTAATTACCTAATAGCATTGTCCTAGTCCATAACATAGCATTGTCCTAATCCTAAATACATCAACTACCTAATCCTAAATACCTCATTGTGTTAATCCTAAATACCTCAATGCCCTAATCCGAAATACCTCAATACCCTAATCCTAAACACCTCAATGCCCTAATCCTAAATACCTCAATGCCCTAATCCTAAATACCTCAGTGCCCTAAGCCTAAATACCTTATCGCTCTAATCCTAAATAACTCATCCTCATTGCCTAATTATAAATACATACTTAAAGTGTAAAACGTTAGTGTTATTGGTGTGTAAAATGCACAGTTTAAAGTGAACCCTTTTTTTTTACACTGGTCCAGATGGAGTGGCCTGAGCGTTACGATGCAGCCAGTTCCACGGTGAAGGCTCTGCAGCAGCGTCTGGAGGAGAGCAAGCAGAGCAGCAGGGAAAAAGACAACACCATGAACAAGCTGAGGAGCCGCCTGCGCCAGCTGGAGGAGGCTGTACAGAATGCCTGCAAAGAGGTGGATGAAAAAGAGGCTCGCATGAAGAAAGAGTACAAGATGCTGCAGGATGTGAGCTTATTCTTCGTCTCGTCTTATTCTTCGTCTCGATTTTAGATCACCTTAGTTTTAATGTCATGCCAATGCACAGCATATATTTTCTAATGAAGCATTACTTATAAAGGTATATCATGACTGTCTAGCCTATTATTAAGCAGTGTGTGCTTTGGTTTGAGGCTGTTTGAGGATTGTGTGGGCTTTTTTTTCTCCTTTTCAGCTGCTTCAAGAGTATGACTCATTAAGAAAAGATCATGAGGGGGTGAAGGTAATATATATTTAAATAACAACAAACAGCACAAATGAAAATGAGCTTGTTCTGAGAGAATTAATCTGTTGTTGTTGTTTTTCAGGACAAGTTGGTGTCAACTGAAAATAAACTCTCTGATGCTAATGAACAAATAGCAGAACTGAAGAGGTAGATGTAAACTCTTTTCTTACATCACATGTGAGATCCAGTATATTGTGGAAAATCAGGCTTGGAAAATGAATGAAGTGGACTTGTTTGTAAATGTTAAAATTTTTTTGTCTAGGGTCATTTCCAAACTGGAAGCACAAGTGAAGCAGCTGGAATATGAGAACATGAGTAAAACTCGCCAGGCTTGGCACAGCCACTTGCAGCCTTCAGGAGCTGGGTAAGAGATTTATTCCATGCCTGCTATTCAGTCTGTTAAATAATACCAACATGGATTAGAGTTTGATTAGAGAACTATTCAAACCCCTTCATTTCCCCATTTTCTTATGGTGCAAGTTCATTTTGTCTTTATTTTTTTTCAAGAAACAATAATGAAAAGGCAAAAAAACAGGTTCTCACCAAGATATCTAATATATATACATATATATATATATATATATATATATATATATATATATACACACACACACACACACACACATCATTTTTGAGATGTTTGTAGATAATATATAGTAGTAATCTTAGTGTATATCATAGTAGCTTTTATTGTACTCTCAATAATCTCTGTAGTAATTCCCCTTCAGCTTATTCCACCATCCTGATCTTCTACTTTCACCAAGCAAAAGGCGTCATGACCTGGAATGTGGCTCAAAGAATCCTGGCGTTTCAGAGAAAGGAGGAATAGGAAGAGGGTACGGCTTTAATTACTGACAGATCATTGCTTCATTAGTAAAAAAGATTTGATTTAAAATACAGCAAGCGCTAAATGTAGTAAGGTAACCTTTCCTCAAGTGTTCATTTTGTTGTATCTGAGAGAAACTGCTTTGCCTTTGCATTCGCACAAAATGGCTAAAAGATTTTTCATCCATTGCAACTTATTTAGTGACGGTGCTGCTGTGCTGTACCACACAGTAGAATTTATTTCAGTGCTCGGTGCTAATACTGACCAACAATAACGAAAGCCGATACCAACAGAAGAATTGTATTCTGTGACGATATGTGGCAACACTCCACTGACGTGACTGGCCTCTTCCCCTCATAGCCGCCCTTCACCTCCGGAGAGAGAGCAGACACACGAGGAGCCGACAAGGAGAGACGTGTTACTGACCCCCATGATGAAGGCTCTGATTCAGATGGAGGACACCAAAGCCACAGAGGGGCGGGTTCTGACAAAAACTCACTGCGGCTCTCCCAGTAAGACGCACATGTTTCACAATAGGGCTGCAACTAATGATTATTTTCATAATTGATTAAGCGTAAACAGACAATACTGAACAATTTACAAAGACGCAGAAAATAGGTAATAATAACAGAATAACGTGACCTAATACAACAAGGACAAATAATATATTCTGAGGAAGTATAGTAGAATGCGAGTATGAATCATTGTGAACTTGTTCATGATTTGTCATAAACAATATTTATCATAAACGATATTTATGATTTGTGTACTGCACAGTGTGATATCAGCATTGCAGGGCTCTACAGTGCGATCATTTCACTCGCATTTGCGACTGAGAAGTTCTTTGTGCGACTGTGAATAAATATTTATTCGCACCGGTGCGAGTGACCTGTTTGGAGTTGTATAATACAATCGGAATAAAAACTAAAACTCCAAAATGCATCTACACCGCGCAACAGTTACTTTCACCCTGCTCTTCATCTCCTCAGTCAACCGAACAAGTGTGTAAATACTGCAGAGAAGCCATTATGATGACGAGAGTAACTCTGTACATCATCTGCTTCTCTCAACTTCCCGATCTCACAAACCGCCATCTTTTATTGATCCCGCAAAATTACCTGCACGTGCGACCTACTCGTGTAGAGACAGCGGTAAATTAATAATAATGCTAACGCTACAAGGTGGGTTTTAATTCAAACTTCTTTATTCAATAAGTTCTCACAAATTATAATCAAGAGTAGCAACTGTTCAGTCTGTAAACATACAGTACGCTACCGCTCTCCTTCACTCTCTTCACTAACTCGTCCCGGCTCACACGCACAGCGCATTCACTTCATTTAAACTCACGGTTGCCAGATATGACTAGAAAAGTCAACTCCAGTTTCCATGTTCTGATTTAAATGTGTAATAGTGTACCTTTAAATATATTTAAGAGGAGCAGACTTCAAACCCTGAACATTGAGGTTTATTGTATTTGTTTACAAGGTGGAACAGGTTAACTGTTGTTGTTTTTTGCATACAGTCTGTAAAATTAACTGAAAATATTAAATTTAGTTTATCAGAAGGTAAATTAATGTGTCATGGCTCACACTATGTTCCTAAATTCTGTCATAATAGACAAGCTCAAGTTTTCTCATGACTACTTGTGTGTTATATTGTGGCACATTTAACGTTACCATCTCTAAAAAACAAAAAAACAAACTAAACTTCAACCGTGCCCCAAAATTTTTGACTGTCCTCCTAAATTTATGTAATTAGGAATACAAGTGCTCCTAAAAGAAATTGTTACTGTAGAGCCCTGCATTGTGCAGTGATATAGTAATTTGTACACTGTTGTACAAATACAGAATGTGATTAGGGTTTCAGCGCCAAGTGTGTGCTGTAGTTAATGAGGGCCACTGGGGGGAAAATCTGTCTGTGTGACGTTTTTTTTTCTTTCTTCTAAATTTGAGTGCTTTGGGGCTTCCGTTCAAGGTAACGTTGTAACATGTGATGTCCACACTAAACATTTTTTGTCTTTCTGACCCTGCTGTCATATTTCTGAAACTAGGAGATTCATAGTTGATCTGCCTATGATCCCCTCTTCACACAAAAGGTCAACAGTCGAGTGCACGTCTGTAGGACGAAATGAAAAGTAATTAATAGCAACAAGAGTTTTAGTGTATTAGGTTTTAACGAAGTTTCTTTGTAACAAACATGTAAAAACCAGGGAGGATGCTAACTTTCGCCCTCTACTGTACGACTCGTTGATGCACTCGTTTTGTTGCAGTCTAATTGTGTGTTGCAGGATTAGGAAGGAGAACCACACAAGCCTTTGCAGACAGTGTAAGAGCTTTTGATGAGGAAGCTCAATATATTTATTGTCCTCGTGTGTGTGTGTGTGTGTGTGTGTGTGTGTGTGTGTGTGTGTGTATGTGTGTGTGTGTGTGTTGCATGGTTAGGAAGCAAGAAACCCACAGTGGCATTTGTGGACAGTGTAAGAGAGTCTTTACTCGAAAGAGGTGAAGCTGTGCTTCGACCTCAGAGAAGTCTTTCTCCAGAAGGCCATCGCTCTTCATCTCTTCCCCCCAGAGCACAAAGAGCAGGTCCTCCATCCACACCGAGTAAGAAATCCATGCCACATTGCTGAATAATCTATAAAAAGATATTGCTCAACTGATATTACACCAAAGACAAAAAGATCAGTTTACATTTTAACATTCAATCAATAAATTGGGAAAAAAAAGAAGAAAAATGGACATAGAAAATGATACAGTACATGCCCCACCCCTTCCCTTTTAAAGCCATGTAGCATTTTTTAAACCAGTGGTGAGTGTATTATAATAAGGTGAATACTATTTTACTATATTACTTTTGGATTGAGAGTGTCATTAGAAGCTGACTGTTAAAGGTGGTTCCTCATTTGGTTTTCATCTTTTCCTTTAAACTATTTTAGCGAAGAGAGAAACTCTACTTTTTCCGCTCTCTGCAAAGTCCAGTCCCAAGCGATGCCCGACAGAGAATGTATCCACCGCGTTCGGTCGTCCCATGCATTGCCAACAGCACCTGCACAACAGGTATGTGTCTAGTTTGACAAGGTTTTACTGCTTATATTCTTTTACTATGAACAGCATCTTACTGGCTCAAAAGTGAACCGATTTCTGGGTTTTCTATAGAAGTTGTGCTTTCTGTGGTTTCAGGTTTGATTTGCACTTTGATCAAACTAGTCTCGGCTCATCGCTGCCATCTCGGCGCAGCTCAAGGACAAGACTGCAGCTCACGCCAGAAGGTAGTTTTGTTTTTTTCAGACGTATCTATACATGGTTAAATATTTTATCAAAGCATCATGCAGGCTGATGTAGAGCAACACTAAGATCAGTAATATCAACAAATACACCCAAGTCCTAGTTCCTCTCGATTTGTTGTTATTGTTTTACGGAAAATAAAATCGGTGACGTTTTTCAGTTCTTTTGAAAATACAAATGTGGGACAGAGGTTGCTTCTTTTTCCATTTTATGCTTAAGATTATTGCTACATGTTTAGCAGTTATACTACAGTGCTGTTGAAGCTGTAGATTAATTTTCTACCACAGCAGCTCTGACAGTAGTGCTGACTGCAAAGAAAGAAATACAGGTCTATATTAATGCACTCGCACTAATATGATTCTATAGTAACAACTTGGGGATTATTACTTTATTACTATTATTACAATATTACACTCCACATAATCTAAGACTATTGAATAAACAGAATGAAAAAACAACACCTTGCTATTATTTAGCAAGGAAAAGCTTTTAATCATTGATATGTAAGGACGAACTGAGAAAGAGAACGAATGAAATGAATGACAATTTATCGCTGCTATAATGTATACTGGTAAAAAAGTACAATCTGTTCTTTAATTCATAGAGATGTAATTGCTGTGGTATACAAATTGCTTTGGGACATGCTGTTATAGGAAAACATCACACCACCCCTGTCGTTGATTATTCTCCTATATACAACAGTACGTCCTGTTGAGTTTTATTCCTTACTAATACATGAGTAGGAAATGTGTTATGAACCTGCAAAGAATTACTTTTTTTTTTTTTTTAGCAACCCAAACCATATTCCTTCCATGTGAGAATTATGATATAAGATGTAATGGCCTGACAACATTATGAACAAGGATTTTACCACTTTTCCACAGATAAAACTCGGACTCACTCGGCGTCGGCACAGGCCGTAGAGAGCAGTGAATCTGAGGAGCAAGAGGTTGCAGACCCAGAGCTGCTGACCCACAGCAACGAGAATGAAATCATCCTCCCTCGTGTTCAGTCTCTAGCCGACGCTGAGAAGCTGTTTGACGAGCTCACGCAGGAGAAACAGCAGGTGAGCCCGGAATTCACTCTTTTCCTCATTTTTGGCTTTCTTTATGCTAGGCAATCAAAAAATATATATATATAAATTTCCCCCCTCTCATTTTAGAATAATAATAAAGTCATCAAAACTCTGGAATGTTGTGAAAAAAAAAAAAACACATCCAAAATAAATTATGAAATATTTTAGCATCCTCAAAGTAGATGCCCTTTTTTGCCTAGAATTTCCAGAAATGTATTCTTAGCATTTTCTCAGCCGATTTCTTGAGGAATTTCCCTGAAATGCTTTTTAAACACTATTAAAGGAGTTCCCACCTACGCTGGGCACTTATCGACTGCTTTTCTGAATATTTAGCTCCGAGTCATCCATTTAAAAAAATCTTATCTTTTTTTTTTTTTGCAAATAAAATGTTAGTTTTCTAATGAAAGAAATGAATATGTTGGCACGATTATATTTTTGTCTATGACACCGATTTCAAACATTTGATCGTACACCTTCAGATCAAAAGGTTTTTAAGATCATGAGAAACATTTCAGTCGAGTGTCTCCAAACTTTTACCCGGTAGTGTATATGTGTATTTGTGTGTGTATATACAGAGAGAGCTGGGATGTGTATGAATGAGTAGTAATGTTTTGAAAGCTGTCTGTGGATTTTACGGATTAGGACACAGCAGCTAACATAGCACGTGGCACCTAATTCATAACAACACCATGGCCATTGCCGTTTATTTGCCCTTTTGATCGGGACAGTCAAGTTTTAATCAACATGACGTACCAGCACAGCCACCTGGTATAAATGGGCCTCTCTTTCAAATAAAAAAACAGTAGCAATATAAAGGCTCAGTTTTGGACATCTACATCATCTTATCTGCTGTTAATGGCTTAAAGTGGATTGTTTTTTTATTTCCTTTTTTACTTTTGGGGAACCAAGAAGAAGAGCACTACCAATGGTCGTAAGTAAAACATATACAGAATGCTGTGAAGGAGATTATGGGGCTGATTTTTTTATTTTTCATTTTCTAGCCCAGACTATACATTCACACAGCCTATCAGTGACCGTCATGTCAAGTGACTACACTTGGTGAAAGACCGCTAATCAATTTCAGTGATTGAGAAAGCACAATAAATAAAAATGCTGTCAACATGAAGGAGAGGTAGATTTTTCAGTGGGGGTGTTCACGTGTAATAGTTTTTTGCCTATGTCGAGAACCCGTGCTCAGAATAGGCATAAAATACAACATTTTTGCCGTTCAATATTCTGATCGGCCGTCACTGTGTACTGGGAAAAATAACATAAGATCCCGATAGCATCAAAATAAGTTTGACAGAGTTTCATTTCCATCCGCTAATATTTAGAGAGGTTTGCTGTTCGTGAAGTCATTGTTTCTGTTCTGTTATACTTCCCCCAACAATCTGGTGAGTGGCAAAGTGTTACGGCTCCCTGTGACTGGTTAGGCTCATACTGAGACTGAACACATGGCCCAAAAGCACATCAGCACGTCTCACCCACTGGCTCTGTCTTCAGCGCCATGGCTCCAGTCCATCTCAGCACATCATCTCTGTACATTTCCCCTACGTAACCTGCCAGTTCTGTTCTAATTTATAATCTCTAATTTTAGCCCAGAGTCTTTCCCTCCTGCCTATTAAAGCTGAGAAGTGCTAATTCAAAGCTATGTTGTTCCAGCTGTCACCCATCACCGGCCACTTTGTTCACTTTCTGATGCCTCAATGTCAAAATATTTATTTCAGTTCTTTCCCACAGATCGAGGCAGCGCTCAGTCGCATTCCTGGGGCTGGAGCCAGGGTCACCTTGCAGACCAGGCTGGATCAGGTACACATACAGACGAGTACTAAAAACTGAACAGGACGTAGGAACCAGATGAGAAAAAATAAGTTACAAATAGAATATGTTTAGATATGAATAGTGTAAAAAGTTTTCCTCACCCGATCTGCACATTCTATAAATATGTAAGGAATAAAACATCACAAGGTGTGCCGTTATAGGAAAATAATCAAGGACAGGGTGGTGTGATGTGGCCATGCTCAACTCGAGTGGAGTTAGTGTTACCACTGGTTGATTCTTTTCCTACAACAGCATGTCTTAGGCATTGTTTTATTCCTCTTACACAACAATTTACCAGCAATTATATTTTTATTAAATAAAGATCATGCTTTTTATCTATCTGTAGTTACAGTCAAAATAATTCCACCCCCATTGCAAATCAGATTTATTGTCAAAATGTACAGACTTTCAGCTGTTTGTAATGAACAAACCAAACAAAAGCAATTGAAATAGTTCAACACAACGAATGCTTCAAGTGGTTTCCCCAAATTCAACTGAAAAGGCAACTTATAATGATTTCTCCAGTCTCAAAATTATTCAACCCCCTGAATAGAATCTCTCACAACAGCACAAATATAATAACAGGTGTTGTCTCAAGCACATCTGCAACTAATCAAGTGCTTCATTAGTCGCACCAGGTGTGCTTGAGCTGGAACACATGAAATACTTGAACTGGCTAAGGGGAGAAAATATATGAAATACCTGAACAGGGCAGAAAAAGGAAGCTATCAACAGCTGCAAGCAGATTTCTGAGATGATGTTGTGAAAAACCCTGGAGTGACTGCAAAAGACTTGCAGCAAGACTTGGTAGCAACAGACACCGAGGTTTCAGTGAGCACAGTAAGGCATGTACTAAACGCAGAAGGTTTCCATGCCAGAACTCCAAGACGTACACCACTACTGACCCAAAAGCACAAGAAAAGTCGGCTCAAAGTCATATAAATAAACCACAGAAGTTTTAGGATTTTTTTCTGTGGAGCGATGAAACAAAACTTGGAACTTTTCTGCATGATGGATCAGCGGTACGTCTGGAGGAAGAAGAATGAAGAAATAAACATCTCTTTAAAGAAAGTGTCCTCATGCCAACAATTATACGGTCATTGTTAACGAGTTGTTACTGCAGAAATGCTAACATTAGAACGAGCACATTAATACAGACCGTTTGATTTTTACAGTGGGGAACTACAGTACTGTCAGAGCTGCTGATATAGAAAATTCATCAGCACCTTCTGACCAAATCAGAATCATGAATTTTCCAGCTCTGCAGAATAAATGCGTCACCATTGAGGGATGCAAACTTCTGCACTCAGCTGTTCACTTTGCTGTTTGTTTTATTTATGAGATATTACCTTTGTGGCCATGTTTATTAAAATGTTTCGTGGTCTTTAGGCGTCATTAGAGAACCGCTTGGAACAAGTGAACCGTGATCTGGGATCCATCCGTATGACTCTGAAACGATTCCACGTTCTCCGCTCCTCTGCCAACATATAGCGAGCAGCCGCTTACCTCTTCTAAGGATTGTACAAGGTCTCCGACTGGGACACAGGACTCTTCCACTGTACATAATACAATGTTCAATATTTCTACTTTTGCTATGGTAGGAGATTATTTTTTATGTTTATATGATATGTTTTAATATGCAGTACAGAAACTGATTTTTAAAGTATATTTTAATACACAGATTTGTAAAAAAAAAAAAAAAAAGAAAAGGAAAAATGTACTTTTTTATGTCATGAAAGTATGTTGTGTGCTCGACTCATTCAGGTTGACTTTTTCATTTTGCTGCAGAAACAATGAACGGCAAAAAAAAAAAATCAGCAGAACAGGACATTTACAGTGTTGTTTTTTTAATTTCTGAATTAATTTCACAGTTCATTTCACTGTTTATTTTTAAACTCTTTTTTTAAAATTCCAGTTGTACTTGAATTTTGTTTATTTATTACTTTTTATCCAGCAGGTTTTTATATTTTTGTTGGTATTTTGTTGAGCCATTTTGCTTCCCCTTTTCCTGTGCCATATGTGAATATTTTATAATACATCTCGTAGAGTTTAGTTACCTTTCTGTGTCATTTCATGAAGGATCGACCAGCGCTCCCACACTTGCAGTTCCTATACCCGTTCTTCCACTTCTCTTTTAGACATTCCACCCATTACTTTTATTACCTCTTTCCAAACCACACGGACTGTTTATGCACTCTTTTACGAGGCAGGAACTTTGTCACTTCGAGATGTTTTTGCCACTTTGAACAGAATGCCTTTGTAGTGCATGGAAAATTGAAAGAATTTAAAATAATTCAGTTTAATTCTCATGAATTAAGCTCTGTCATTCCCTGTAGATCTCTGGATCACTATTTACTCTTGCACCAAGCACCTCAATAAAAGTACTTCAAAATGCAAAACCAACTGTTGCAGAAATTCAGTTGTTAACGGTTTTGCGTTAGAAAAATGGGAATTGAAATCCAGAGAGCCACTGCTGCGGCCCTGGAGAGATGTCCTTAAAGCTCAACTACTCGGCTCTGTTATTGGATTGTATTCAGTTCTAAGATGCAAAGCTTTTTCCATATTAATGAACGTAAATGCTCTGTTCTTGTCATTACACTGCTGAAGTGATTTTGTAGGGCTCCTAGTAATAGGATTTTTAAATACTTTTATTGACCTACAAAGCATTAAATGGTCTTTGGCCTAAATATTTCAAGGATCTTATTAAAGCTCCTCCTGCTTAGTTCACTTAGAAGACTAAAGCTTTTTAGCAGGAGTTTTATAGCATTGCCAAGGCAGAATAGTTTTCTGTCAAAAGTGCAGAAATACTTGGTCAATGTTGCCAATTTATGTTTACTTCACTTTCTTTATATCCTTTTGTGATTGCTTTTATTTCCTGCCTATGTATATATTATATTATTATTATATGCCTATACATCGATCATCCATAATATTAAAACCACGGACAGGTGAAGTGAATAACATTGATTATCTCGTTTCATTGCCACCAGTCAATAGGTGAGATATATTGGGCAGCAAGTGAACAGTCAGTTCTAGAAGTTGACGTGTTGGAAGCAGAAAAAATGGACAAGTGTGAGGATCTGAGCCACTTTGACAGGGGCCAGATTGTGATGGTTAGACGACTGGGTCATAGCATCTCCAAAACAGCAGGTCTTGTGGGGTGTTTTTGGTATGCAGTGATTAGTATCACAAAAAGTGATACAAAGAAGGACAACCGGTGAACCAGTGACAGGGTCATGGGCACCCAAGGCTCATTAATGCGCGTGGGCAGTGAAGAATAGCCCGTGTGGTCCGATCCCACAGAAGAGCTACTGTAGTACAAACTGGTGAAAAAGTTCATGTTGGCTATGATAGAAAGGAGTCAGGACACAGTGCATCACAGCTTGCTGTGTATGGGGCTGCGTAGCTACAGACCGGTCAGAGTACCCATGCTGACCCCTGCTGACTCCACCGCTAAAAGCACCTACATGAGCATCAGAACTGGACCATGAAGCAATGGCACCAGGATGCACTATGCAAAGAAGACAAGCCGGCGAAGGCAGTGTGATGCTCTGGGTGATGTTCTGCTGGGAAACCTTTGGTCCTGGCATTCATGTGGATGTTACTTTGACACGTACCACCTATCTAAACACTGTTGCAGACCATGCACACTCCTTCATAGCGATGGTATTTCCCTAATGTCAGTGGCTTCTTTCAGCAGGATAATGCACCCTGACATACTGCAAATTGTACAGGAACGTTTTTAGGAACATGACAAAGAATTCAATGTGTTGACTCGGCTTCCAAATTCCAAATTCCAAATTCAGTCGAGTATCTGTGGGATGTGTTGGACGAACAAGTCCGATCCATAGAGACCCCATCTCGACTTACAGGACTGAAAGGATCTGCTGCTAATCTCTTGGTGCCAGATACCACAGCACACCTTCAGAGGTCTTGTAGAGTCCATACCTCGACGAGTCGGAGCACAAGGAGGTAGTTTTAATGTTATGGCTGTTTATATGGCTGACCTGTGTATGTTCCTGTGTGTCATGGCGCATTGTGGCCGCTAGTCGGTGCGCCAACTCTAAAACAGAGGAATTTAAAAAAAAATATGAAAAAAAGAAAGCAATGGGGTGAGGAGGAGTGAATGTGTCTGATAGAAGAACTTAATCATCACTGCAGAGATGATGATGCTTTGTGTTTCTTTGCGGATGATAAATAAGAGGAGGAAAGGAGGTGGGAAGCTGAGGCAGAACTCGGACTGTAAATCGGTAGAAGCTCACGGTTTGTGTTTTTGATTGAACTCGGGCTCAGAGAGACACATCGCTGCACATCTGGAAAAGCTGGAGCACGATAAACAGCCGAAAGCTTTAGACGTCGCCTGGATGAACACTACAGCGATAAGATAACCGAGAAACCTTCCCTCTGGAAGGCGGTTAACTCGGGCGTCGCGCGCGTGCTTAGCTACCTTTTGAAGTCGGCTAACGTACACTGCTAGCTAACAGCACGACATACCATTGCACACACTGACAGCGTCGAGCTGCGAAATACACACACACACAGGATGTGCATGGGTTAGCTAGCTGGGGAATTTGCCAAACAAATGGCCATGCCTCACAAATAACTTACTCGAGAAGCTCTTCAAGCTCCAAGTCCAGCTCTGATCACAGGTAAGTGTGTGTGTTTTACACAGCCGAGCTGCTGGGTTTGTGTGTTAACGGAGGAAGAAAAACAGACTAGCTTTAGCCGCATAGCTAACGTGGCTGCACCTACTAATGTGTCTAACGTTATTAAAAACAGTCACCTGCTTCAGTGCCTCGCTATTCTTTTCATTAAATTTGGATTAAAACCAGTTGCAGTGTGCGTGAGCGACAAAACACGGTACCTTTATATTTGCTTATATAAAACATGTCGTGGTTAACCTACATAAGGTTAACCTGCTTACTTAGATAGATAGAAGGGGCGGGGCTTGTGTGTGTGTGTGTATATACACACACACACACACACATACATTATATATATATATATATATATATATATATATATATATATATATATATAAAACGTTCACACAGATATCTTTGTGTGTGCATATATATATATATATATATATATATATATATATATGCACACATTTTATATATACACACATATGCACACATATTTATATATATACAGATATATCTGTGTGCATTTATGTGTGTGTATATATATATGTGCACACACATTATATACATATATATAAAACACACAGATATATCTTCGTGTGTGTGCATATATATATATATATATATATATATATATATATATATATATATGCACACATTATATATATAATTTATATATATATATATATATATATATATATAAAACGTTCACACAGATATCTTTGTGCATATATATATATATATATATATATATATATGCACACATTTTATATATACACACATATGCACACATTTATATATATACAGATATATCTGTGTGCATTTATGTGTGTGTGTATATATATATGTGCACACACATTATATACATATATATAAAACACACAGATATATCTTCGTGTGTGTGCATATATATATATATATATATATATATATATATGCACACACATTATATATATAATTTTTATATATATATATATATATATATATAAAAACGTTCACACAGATATCTTTGTGTGTGTGCATATATATATATATGCACACATTTTATATATACACACATATATGCACACATATGTGTATATATATTTATATATATACAGATATATCTGTGTGCATTTATGTGTGTGTGTGTATATATATATATGTGCACACACATTATATACATATATATAAAACACAGATACATCTTCGTGTGTGTGCATATATATATATATGCACACACATTATATATATACATATATATGCATACAGATGTGTGTGTGCACACTATATACATATATAAAACACTCACACAGATATATCTTTGTGTGTGTGTGTGTGCATATATATATGCGCACACACACACACATATAAAATATGTATATAATATGTATATAATGTGTATGCATGCATGCATGTTGGTGGATATAGTAAAAATTTTAAATATTTCCTTAAATAAAATGTAATATACACTCACTGACCACTTTATTAGGAACACCTATACACATAGATCTCAATTGACCATGGTTTTTGAGTATTTCAGTATTTGCGTATTACACAGAATGGTGTAGAACGTTTGTTTCTGCTTGTGGAAATGCCTCGATTGACGAGAGAGGTCAGACGAGAATAACCAGACTGGTTTGATCTGACAGGAAGTCAAATACTCAAATAATAATATCTCCAAACAAATAAATATAATAACGCAAATGACCACTCTTTGCAACCGTGGTGAGAAGAAAAGCATCTCGGAGCGCACAGCACATTGGACGTCGAGGTCGGATGGACTACAACATATAGAAGGGCTACAAGACCATATCAGCTTCCACTCCTGTCAGCCGAGAACAGGAATCTGAAGCTCACCTAACCTGGACAGTTGAAGATTGGAAAATAATCACCTGGTCTGATGAATGTGAGTTTCTGCTGTGAAAGTGTAAAAGACCCAGTGTCATTTGTCTCAACACTTCAGGCTGGTGGAGGTGGTGTAATGGTGTGGGGAATGTTCTCTTGGCACACATTAATACTATGGACCTTTTTAATACAGATGTTTTCTTGGCACACATTGGACCCTTCGAGTATTGGATACCAATCGAGCATCATTTGAATGCCACAGCCTGTCTTGAGTCTTGTTGCTGACCGTGTTCATCCCTTTACGGCTACAATTTACCTGTCTAATAATGGCTGCTTCTTTTTTCTAAGCATGCTAATGCAATGTCATGAAGCACAAGCCATCAAACTAGTCTCTCTGAACATGACACTCAGTTCAGTGCACTTCAGTGACCTCCCCGTTCACCAGATCTGAATCTTAAAACACCTTTGGGATGTACTGGAGTGGGAGACTCACAGCAGGAATGTGTAGCTGATGTGAATCTGGAGCATGATGTACGTGATGCAGTCAAGTCACCAGTCAACACGGACCAGAGTATCAAGGCAAAGTTTTTAAAGCCATTTTTTGGAATCGATGGCCAAGAACCGAGGTTTTTCTGAGAGCAACGCCCACACGTTCTCCTACATTACTCCCCATCCAGCATTTGCCTACATAGTGAACACCTTCCTTGTTAATTGATTGAATCAGACAAGCTTTTTGCGGTTTTATCTCAGGTGGTGTGTGGGTGGATGAAGTGCAGGATTTTGTGTCTGGGTCATCGTTCTATGTTCGGGTGACTCATAGCCCTGGCATGCGGCGTGTCTTAATTCTAGGTGTCAAAGATAACAGGACATCAGAGGCTGTTGGACACAGAAGACTTCAATCTGTTCCTTTCTGTCTCCTTCATGAAGCTTAATCCACTTCCAGTGAATCGCTCAAAATGTACGAATGGATGCACGCAGGCAGCTGGTATGCAATGATTTTTTTTGTTTTGTTTTGTTTTTAGTAATTTCTATATGTAGATCACTGTTTCTCAGGCCGGTCTTTCGGGACTTGCTTGTTTTTGCTTGCTTCCATATTTGGAGATTTTTAAGAACGTCCCGAACTGCATAATATTAAAAATAAATAAATATGGTTTAGTGTGGTGTTTGCATCCAGAGAATAGCCAGGTACGGTGTTTTGGAGGCTGGGATCAAGCAAAGAAATATGATCTGGGATCTCTAACTGCACTAAATTCATTTAATGTTTTTGAAACAAACAGCCTATACGTACAGTTCACTGTGTTTTAAGCTCAAGTCCCATTTCATTATAAAACACCGTGCCGAGTTGTGAACGTGCTCACTGGGATCTCCAGGAACAGACGTCTCATGCCCTGCTATTGTTTTATTACCGAATATAATATTTTATTGTATAATTTAATCCAAACGCATTAAACTCACCGGTTTTGAAATACAGCAATGTTCCATAATGAATGCAAATTCTTGTAAATGGTGTCTACACACCGCGAGATCCACCCACGCTGACTCAGCCTGTAGTGATGTCTTGTAACGTGAGCAGTTTCCTGATGTAAGGATTTTTCGGGCATGCAGCCTCACTCTGCGTCACGTCGCCCTGGTGTGCTTCGCACTCGAGGTGAGGAGTTACAATCGTCATTATCTTGTTAATATTTATGCTTGCTCCACCTTTCAGAGTGCTTGAGTGCTTCTTCCCGTACATAACCCTCCCTCCGCTACGCCACACCCTGCATTTTATGGACTGAGACTAAATGAGATGACATTCTTCTCAAATATTATGAACAAAAAAAAGAAAAGCTTCCCTGGTTCCAGTTATAAAACCGAGATGATTAGGTTTGTCCTTGATGAAGCCATCGTTAGGAGAATGAGTCACGCAATTGATTGCCTTTCAGTCCCACGCCCAAGCTCAGGAAAGCCTGCAAATAACAGGAGGAGAGCACAAAGGGAGGCCTCGGTCAAACTCTGACCAGCATACCGATATGACCCGGAGTCCATCGGCTTCACGCCTTCGCTGCATTATTTATAGCTGCATAGTAAACAGCGCTTTCTATACAGGCTACTTGGTTTGCCGGGTGAGCCAGGGGTTGATGGTCTCATAGAAAGCGTGTATGAACAAGCTTTGATGGTAAAGAAGAAATGTGTTTTTTTTTGTTTTTTTTTGCTTTGCTTTTTCATTTTGAATGAACGATGAGTGTATGGTATGTACGGTATTTGTGCTAGGAACAGCACCGTGACCTCTTGATAACCCAGTGCAGTGTGTCGTGGAAATTAGACAACACTCGCAGACTCGTCCTCTGAAGGTAAAAAGGTTTATTACAGAAAGATGCTTAATACAGGATAGAATAAAGCAGATAGAATAATGAGAGTTTTCTGAAGCGCTTACTGCTGAACCACTACTATATATATATGAAACGCAGAGCATGACACACTTCTGTGTACCGATAAGAAGTGGTTTGAGGCAGTTCAAACAGGCTTTGTCTTAGAGTCTTAGAAGATGTGCAGATGAACCTTGAACAGGAGAACATGTTTGTGTCTCTGTAAGCAGATAAACATTCTGTACTGATCTCAGTGACATGACATGGCCGCTTTAGGCGTTATCCTCACATGAGAATGAAACAGAACAAGAACAAACTTATTACAAAGTAAAAATTAGTAATTTCCCTCACAAGTGTGTGAAGAGTAATTGTTCCATGTTCAGTGTCAAAAATGAAACATGGTCAAGTGGCAGTACTAAGCAGTCTTCACACCATGGTTTCTGAGATGTCTTGGGAACGGTACGAGTTTTTTCCTCCTCGCGCGATCATGGAACATTTTTATTTAGCTTTGTTTATGCTTCCCCAGTTTAAAATAGTAGCTATAAAGCGTACACGTGTTCATGCGCTTAGGCTACTATGCTCGTTCTTTTCCAGTATAGCTAAATGAAGTGTGTTAGCTAGATATACTAGTTATCTTGGATCGAAATGGGGGGTTTGTTTCCCTTTGGAAAAGCATTTCTTTAAAGCTGTAAGTGAAGTAAAAAAAAAAAAAAAAAAAAATATATATATATATATATATATATATATAATATAAAATATAGCAGAATCCTTTTGTTAAATACCAATAGGGGCTGATCATCAAGAACAAGATGCGGTGTGATTTTCACTGTCCTAGCTTTATATGTAGGTGTTTTATTTTCTTGCACAGACTGCATTGTTGGTTGCTGCTTTGTGTGTGCTACTAGCAGTGGACTCCTTGTGATTTTTATGGTCATGGTTGTATTGTAGGAAGATGCTTTAGTAGCACCTCTTGTTGTTTTTTTGCAGTGCACATTCACTATAATTATGTAGTATGTGCTGGTATTGGAGCTGTGTGTGTGTGTACATATATATATATATATATATACCTACCTCATTGCTTCCATAATGGAAATTTCCAAAGTGCTCACAGTATTTGAATGTGGTAAATACGTTGATTCACTCACTGGATCGCGCCGTCACTTGGAGTGCAGTGACAATGACCAGAGTAGAGTAAGGTGCTTGTGCTGTGAGCGGACTGACGGTGTAATCAAACCATGCGTCCTCCAGACACTCTATCTTCCGCAGGGAAGACCATTAATAAGTGAGATGAGTTTATGTAAGGGTCGTATGTCTCACATTTACTGAGAGTTACAGTACCTCTGAACTCTTTGGCGAGGATCTGCCTCCTGGAGGAAGGCGTAACGTCTGTGATTGCTGAAAGCGTTGGATTACGTTGATGCCGGTTGATGAGCGAGTCCGGCCGGTGACCAATCACCCTCGACCTCTTGATGTTTCTGCTCTGCTTTCCTGTGGCTATTTCTGGATGCCATTCTTTCCACTGAGCACCATTTTCCTCTTGGCCTCCAGAAAAGGAACCGCATCAGCATTACTTCACCCCCCCAACCCTCCCCCCCCCCACCCACCCTTAGTGCATGACCTATTTTTAAATCGTGACTGGCAGGCAGAATGTTACAGGGAACTAACTACAGAAAGTAGACGCTTAAGTGTTGTTGAAGGTGGTTACTCTTGTGCAAAGGCATAGATCATAACCTTCCATCCGATCGATCTTTTGGCAATGGGACCGTTCAGTTTGTTAGTCAGCGTGGAAGTTGTAAGAGCTGCTCTGACTGACACTGGGTTTGATTTAGGGCAGCTGATTTCCATGTTTCCCCGGAGAAGCAGAAAGAGGAACTCGCATCATCTCATTTTGATGAAGAGGCATTTGGAAACTGTGTTAATTTGGTGTGTAGTATGATCCAGAAGGTTTTTTATTTTTATTTTTAAACTTCATTACTAATTGTGTAAATGTGGACAGATTTTGCCAAAGCATATTCTTAAAACAAGATTAGGAAGTATCTCCATCAAAGACTCAAACATTCATTGGAATTGATCTGCATTTGTGAGATCCTCTTAATCTGATCTACTGTATTTTTTTTGTGCTAGAAATGTGTGCTATATGTGCTGACAGTACACATTTTTCATGTGAACATTGGATACCATGAAGCAGCGTGCCAAAGTTCCTCTGCAGTCTCGCATAACTTGGCAGCAGAAGCATTTAGAGAGCCTGCTTTTATTTTTTTATTTTTTTACTGTGATTTGTCGGTATTGGATTAGTTTTGGGTATCAGTCAATATCTAGAAAGTAAGTGTGTGTGTGTGTGTGTATGTGTATATATATATATATATATATATATATATATATATATATATATATATATATATATATTTTTTTTTAATGTAAGTTACTGAGTTCCTAGTAAGGGTATCACCTTGCACAGCCAACAATCGCTTAGAACAAAGGTCACATATTGTACTAAAATGAGGTGGATGGACTTTTTAAGTGTGACAGCCATGGGTACATCATGAAAACACTCCCTTCTCTGTGATTTCTACAGACATCGCCTTATCCCTCAAAAATCTATCCTAATTACTACGTTCTAACAGACATGTCCGGAAATCTTATCCTACAGAAAGAACAACAACTAGGGGATTTTTATTTCCTTTTGTTTTAGATATACAAAGGATTCTCTTCAATTTCACCATTGGCTTGTGTGTGTGTTTTTTTTTTATTTTAAATTATTATTATTATTTTTTTAAAAATAGTTGATTAATGCCATGATTCTGTGAAACCGTGATATTTTTGACTAGATTATCTTATATTTTAAATTGTGACACCTACAATAATAATAGCACAACACCTGGGAGAACATCAGTATCAGGGACGTCTTGCTAAGGTTGACAACATACAAGACGGGACGTGAATGGAATTTATATTGTCACAATTATTTTTTTAAAAAACGGTGAGAAATGTATATCCATCATTTTTTCATATTCATCTACAATAGAAGAAACTGAGGAAATGTACTGTTTTTTCCCCAATTCTTACTCAAGGCCTTTTGGACCAATTTGAACCCTTTTTACAGCCAGCTTCTTCCCATCATGTTCAGGGTCCTGAATTACACAATTGTGAACTAATCCGATCATAATTGTGGCGAAATAGTGCAAACGTTAATATTATCAAACATGTCCCACTTCTCTTTGAAAGCCCAGTAGTCCTACTTTCTCAGCCTTGAAAGAATTGCTTTTGTAACACCAGCACTTTGGGACTTTGCTTTGCAGCTGTGCGTGGGCCGAAGTCATTGTCCACAATGCAGAGAGCCATTATTAATGAACGCAATCAGGAAATGGGCATTTGGTCTTAATAGATGGTTAATCCTGGTAACAAATGGCTCGGGACCCACTGAGAGGGTCCTATGTCATAGCTGGCTTCAGGCACTGTGTCATCAATGCTGTGAGAAGCAACTGTATATTTTCCAGCCTTTGCACTTGGAGCCAATCCAGACACTAATGGTATTGGGCTGTGTGTGGTCCCCCCCGCCTTCCCCATGCCATTGATTAATTCTGACGTCTCACTGTTTCTAGCCAAACTCCTGAGCTACGGTGCAGTGGCATGGTGGAGGTTTAGGAGTCTGGACAAATTGCCAACAAATTCCTCAGGAGGCGAATCTCACTTTCAAGCCCAAATGATGCATCTGTCTAATATTTCCTTCCGAATCGACGAAGCTTATTTGATCTTATCTTATCTTTAAGCTGTGCTTACACTGTATGACAAGCGAATTCAATACAGCTGACACAGCACAATGCAACAGCAGAAAACTGTACTTACACTTTGATTATCTTGTGATGTTGGCACTCATACTGGGTGTATGATTGATGTACCATCGATTCCAATATTAAATGTCTATTACATCAGAGTGGTTGATTTCTCAAATCAGAAGGTCTCCATTAATTTTCTTTAACGCCACGGCTCGGAAAGTAGTTCTGGCCGTAATATAAATGATTTCTATGAAATGGTTTACATTAACATGCTAGTTCTGATACTTTGTTTCTGTAGTGACAGTGCTACTTAATATAAGGTTCATAATATATGTATTAAAAAAACATGTTTGATACACCAGTGTGTATAATTGTTGCTACGGTGAAGCTCCCTGTTAGCAGATGTTTATGTAACATTTACGGAAGGAGTCTTCGCATCGGTCCATGTCGAACCGCTCTGGCGATTATAACGTCGCGTACTAACATCGCTAGTCTTGTATGACAAGCGTACAGAAAAAGAAACGTCAAAAATATGGAACTGGTCAGAGAGTACGAGTTGGAATCCCAACGGGGGTTCAAGGGATCTCTCTCTGGGTGAGAGAGGTGATGTACTCTATCTCCCCTGTCAATCACAGCGATACTAGGCAATCATGGGTGTCCGTGAGCTCTTGTTTGTGGACAAGAGGACGAGGAGAAATAGCATTTTTCTCAGAGTGTGTTACACTGCCCTGTGATGCGGCAGGAGCAGCAGTTTGAAAAGACCTGGTCGGCTGGCTTCAGAACAAATCAGGAAGAAAACGACGGGGAAAAATTGTAGAAGCGGCCAGGGAAATCGTCAAAAAACGATTTGTCCAAAAAAGTTCATATTCACATGATCCAGTGAGCCCATTCACTCATGTGTAGTCTACATCATGGCTACTGAGCAGCACTGCCATGATGATCGAAAAGTCACTGTTTTTCATACAAAATGGGCAGCAGTAGACCCCACAGTAGGATCGTGACATTGCTCACGATGTTACTACACAACATCTGATTCAAGTTTTCCGAAGTTGGCATTGCACTGTACAACGAGCAGTCTTGTCAACGGATGCTGCTCACATTGTACTACTCGCTCTCTCAATACGGCTTTGAAAATCCAATCACAAAGATGCTCATAGCGTACGCTACCTTACAACGCGGGTGAGCTTGTCACATGACCAAAGTTGTTCTTCTATTAAAAGGTACTGTAAATGCACTAGTGTCTCCCTGTACCGTCCCACAGAAATAAAAAAAACGGCAACCAATAACTAGAATCACTAAACACATCACTACACACATCACACTACGCTACACACATCATTCTACACTACACACATCACACTACACACATCACACTACACTAAACGCATCACTCTACACTACACACATCACACTACACTAAACACATCCCACTACACAACACACATCCCACTACACTACACACATCACACATCACACTAAACACATCCCACTACACTACACACATCACACATCACACTAAACACATCCCACTACACTACACACATCACACATCACACTAAACACATCACTCTACACTACACACATCACACTACACTAAACACATCCCACTACACTACACACATTACACTAAACACATCACTCTACACTACACACATCACACTACACTACACACATCACACTACACACATCACTCTACACTACACACATTACACTACACACATCACTCTACACTACACACATCACACCACACTACACACATCACACTACACTACACACATCACACTACACACATCACTCTACACTACACACATCACACTACACACATCACTCTACACTACACACATCACACCACACTACACACATCACACTACACTACACACATCACACTACACACATCACTCTACACTACACACATCACACTACACACATCACTCTACACTACACACATCACACTACACTAAACACATCCCACTACACTACACACATCACACTAAACACATCACTCTACACTACACACATCACACTACACTAAACACATCCCACTACACTACACACATCCCACTACACTACACACATCCCACTACACTACACACATCCCACTACACTACACACATCACACATCACACTAAACACATCACTCTACACTACACACATCACACTACACACATTACACTACACTACACACATCACACTACACTACACACATTACACTACACTACACACATCACACTACACTAAACACATCACACTAAACACATCACTCTACACTACACACATCACACTACACACATCACTCTACACTACACACATCACACCACACTACACACATCACACTACACTACACACATCACACTACACACATCACTCTACACTACACACATCACACTACACACATCATTCTACACTACACACATCACACTACACACATCACACTACACTAAACGCATCACTCTACACTACACACATCACACTACACTAAACACATCCCACTACACTACACACATCCCACTACACTACACACATCACACATCACACTAAACACATCACTCTACACTACACACATCACACTACACTAAACACATCCCACTACACTACACACATCACACTAAACACATCACTCTACACTACACACTTCACACTACACACATCACTCTACATTACACTACACTGAACACATCACACTAAACACATCCCACTACACTACACACATCACACTAAACACATCACTCTACACTACACACATCACACTACACACATCACTCTACACTACACACATTACACTACACTACACACATCACACTACACACATCACTCTACACTACACACATTACACTACACACATCACTCTACACTACACACATCACACCACACTACACACATCACACTACACTACACACATCACACTACACTACACACATCACTCTACACTACACACATCACACTACACACATCACTCTACACTACACACATCACACTACACACATCACTCTACACTACACACATCACACTACACACATCATTCTACACTACACACATCACACTACACACATCACACTACACTAAACGCATCACTCTACACTACACACATCCCACTACACTACACACATCACACTAAACACATCACTCTACACTACACACATCACACTACACTAAACACATCCCACTACACTACACACATCCCACTACACTACACACATCACACATCACACTAAACACATCACTCTACACTACACACATCACACTACACTAAACACATCCCACTACACTACACACATCACACTAAACACATCACTCTACACTACACACATCACACTACACTAAACACATCCCACTACACTACACACATCCCACTACACTACACACATCACACATCACACTAAACACATCACTCTACACTACACACATCACACTACACACATCACTCTACACTACACACATTACACTACACTACACACATCACACTACACTACACACATCACACTACACTAAACACATCACACTAAACACATCACTCTACACTACACACATCACACTACACACATCACTCTACACTACACACATCACACCACACTACACACATCACACTACACTACACACATCACACTACACTACACACATCACTCTACACTACACACATCACACTACACACATCACTCTACACTACACACATCACACTACACACATCATTCTACACTACACACATCACACTACACACATCACACTACACTAAACGCATCACTCTACACTACACACATCACACTACACTAAACACATCCCACTACACTACACACATCCCACTACACTACACACATCACACTACACACATCACTCTACACTACACACATCACACTACACACATCATTCTACACTACACACATCACACTACACACATCACACTACACTAAACGCATCACTCTACACTACACACATCACACTACACTAAACACATCCCACTACACTACACACATCCCACTACACTACACACATCACACATCACACTAAACACATCACTCTACACTACACACATCACACTACACTAAACACATCCCACTACACTACACACATCACACTACACACATCACTCTACACTACACACATCACACTACACACATCACTCTACACTACACACATTACACTACACTACACACATCACACTACACACATCACTCTACATTACACTACACTGAACACATCACACTAAACACATCACTCTACACTACACACATCACACTACACACATCACTCTACACTACACACATCACACTACACTACACACATCACTCTACACTACACACATCACTCTACACTACACACATCACACTACACTAAACACATCACTCTACACTACACACATCACACTACACACATCACTCTACACTACACACATCACACCACACTACACACATCACTCTACACTACACACATCACACTACACACATCACTCTACACTACACACATCACACTAAACACCACTCTACACTACACAGATCACTCTACACTACACACCTCACACTAAACACTTGGTTAGTAAGAGTAGTAAGTATTTCAGTCATGTACACACACTATTGTTTTCATTTCAGTGATGTCTGTCCCAGTTAAGGGGCAGATGTGTTTGCATGCTCACAACATAAAAGCTGTTCCACTTAGTAATCAGCATAAGGCCAGCTCTGTTGTGAGGTTCCTTATTTCAGCCAGAAGGCAGGACCAAATGTGTGTTGTGTTTTTCTCAGCGTACGAGAGTGCCTTGAAAGTGGAAAAACATGGTGGTCAGAACCGGTGCTATGACTGACTCATAATTTCGTAGTAACTGAATCATTTATTTACATCTTAAGAGATGTAAGAGCAATGGTATGAAATTTAATCAATTTTAAACAAACCCTCAGCGGTGGAAAAACAAGCCATAAATAACCGCTGTATAAATAAAGAAACGGTATTATCGCTCTGTTGTTGTGAAGTTCCTAATATGCACAGTGTTTCGCACCATTAACAGCCATATCATAAGTCCATGGGCTGCACTATTATCATGCGGCTCATAGGAGCAGCAGCCCAAAACTATTTACACTCCACCTGCTTAACTGCTCCATCTTATAGCGAGGAGGTACTGCCATCCAAACCATGCCGGAATCGTGGCCTGCCGACTCGCGTTTCCTCTGTAAATGTGCTCTTTTTCAACATCTCATGCTGTTCAGAGCTTCCTCTCACCGCACGTAGGACCTGTCAGTCTCTTCCGCTCATCTCTTTATCATGAGCTGTTTGGGTATGCATTTTGTTTGTGGCTGGTATTTGCATAAGCAAAGCAATGTTGATTTTAGTTAGATCTTTTTTTTTTTCCTTGCACATTTCGCTTCACGCTGCTATTGTGAAGAGCAGGAGATAAGCTTCAGAAGCATTTACTTAGTCACAGAAACAGGAAATTACGGGGTTTTTTGTTGTTTTTTTTTTTTTTAGTTCTGAGAGCAAAGTTTGTGTAGTTCTGCCTTCTGACCTCAAATGGAATAATTCTCCACCAAGGCTAAAAATCACCTACCTACAGGTTTGTTCAGACTTTTAGAGCAAATATGCATGACTTTTGGCTTCTTTTTTTCTGACCTACAGCTTGTAATTCTGCTTATTGTTAAAAATGAAGTACTAGTAAATCTAAAGTGTTGTGTCAAACCTTGTACTGTGTTGAGTCAAACATCAACCCCCCCCCTCGGAGGTACTGTGTACCATCTTCTACACCGCTTCAGATTACACTCGTTAATAGGTGATCTAGTTAACAGGCTGACTGATTCACCTCGAGTCAACAATCAGGAAATCTTGAATGCTTTCACTGTAAGATAGCATCAACAGGGACGGGTTTTTTTAGGCTGCTTGTGCCTCGGTGTAAGTCGGACATGGTTTCAGAGTCACTCACTTGATCATCAGCGATTCATCCTCGCGTTTCCTCGTAGACCTGCTGAGTAAACCAGCATAGGAATAGGAGCTTCAGTAATACCTCGTACTTCCACAGCTCCAAAAGAAGCTTTTTCATAGCTGTGAGTGGCGAGGTGAGTGTCTGACGATTATCCTAGCTCAAAATGCCCGCGAGGTGAGTGATTTATTACAGTAATTTAAGGAAACGAATGACTGCCAAGGCGTGCCACTATCAGCTGGGGCTGCTCTATAAATAAACTGCCTTTGCTCATCATCCGCCCCCCGTGCCAGCCATTTGTTTGTGCTCCTCCTTTTTGCCCATTTCTTCATGCTTGTGATATTTTGGACTTCTCGTTTAGCTCCGGCACTGATAGGGTGAGGAGCCTACACACATTCTGATACCAGTCCTAGAGAACATTTTAGCAGCCTGCATTCTGGTTTGGAGGATTCTGCAGTACCTGTTTTTTCTTTTTGATATGATTCAGAGGTGCAGTCTTTGAGGGGCAGGAGAGGGATGGTGTGTTTTTCTTACACAAACCATTATAGTAGGTAGGTGTTAATCAGCGTTGCCAGCTCTTTTCAGGGGGAGGTAGCTAATGCATGCTCAACAAGTTGCTACCAGTTGCCTGATGATGTCATGGGATAATTTGCATGTTCACTGATCGTGATGATTTGCATATGTTTCATATGGTTGTTGGGAACAATGGTGATCGGTGAGAGGTTGTTGGGAACAATGGTGTTTGGTCTCTGGGAAACAGTGGTGATCGGTGATTGTTCTCCAGGAAACAGTGGTGATCAGCGATTGGTTGTTGGGAACAATAGCAATCAGTGATTGGTCTTTGGGAATATAGGCTCACATAAGCACAACTCACTCGAGCTTTAGTACCTAATTGTCAGTGCTGGTGACAGTCTTGTACGTCTTGGACAGCACTCAGAATCCTGTAGGTTCCCAGGCAAGTAGAAGTGATTGATTTTGATTAATCATGATGTCTGTTGATTTCCACACGGCACCTTGTAATATCAATATCCATCAATGATTAACCTTAGTGTCCTCTATGATGTAGATGAATTGTTCGCACATAACCATGCATACACATCCTCCTGACTTGCCTTGTACAGTGGCTGCTGCGAAGGAACGCACATGTAGTGGTTTCCTGCTTTGTGTAGATCAAGATTATTGACCTGCTCGTTGCTGTTCAAGGTCTGATCTCTTAACACATCTCGTGCTGTAACGTTTCATACAAAATGAAATTTGTCCTGATTCTTCTCCATTTTCATCCTTTTATAAGACCTCATTATGCATGTGGCTAAAATTGACCGGTTCCCTGGGGATCTCGGCTGCAGGACTCATATAGTTGCAATTGTATCAAAATATAGCTTCAAAATCAATAAGGAGCTATCTTTGTATACCATGTGAGTGTGTAACATCACAAATTTACACATCATTTCTTTAAATTAAACACGTGTGAATTTAATTTGGCTCCCTCATCCATCCTCACACCTGCTTATGTATTACATTAGTGCATGCAAATGTAGAAAAGGCAAATGAGTTCTCTGTACATCTGAAAAAAAAGAGAAAAAAAACAAAATCTGATAGCATGTGATTTCCTTGATGGTGAAAAAAAAGAGTTCTTTCTGTGAAGGAGGGGGGATACAAAGAGTGTGAGTAGAACTCTGTGTTCTCGTCGTCTCCATCAACTTGATGCAGAGAAACCATATTTTTTTCTTCTTTCTGATTATATCTGACCATCTTTCACATTTGTAAAAAATCTCTCCATACAATATGCACTCACCATCCACTTTATTAGGAACATGTGCACAGTCAGTAAATAAAATCATGCAAATACAGTTAATGTTTACATTAAACATTAGAATGGGAGCGATCAGTGATTGGTTTTTGGAAACAGTGGCGATCAGTGATTGGTTGTTGGGAACAGTGACGATCAGTGATTGTGATCTCAGTGACTTTGACCGTGGTGTGGTTGTGGTGAGTATTGGAAAATTGGGAACGGACCAGGCAATGTTTTCCAGTCTTTAACAGTCCATTTACGATGATCCTGTGCCCACTGTAGCCTCAGATTCCTGAGCTTGGCTGACAGGATTTGAACCCGTAGTGGTTTTTTTGCTGTTGTAACCCATCCACCTCAAGGTTTGGCATCTTGTGTGTTCTGCGATACTTTTCTGCTCACCACGGTTGTGAAGAGTGATTATTTGGGTTATTGTAGCCTTCCTGTCTGCTCAAACCAGTCTGGCCATTCTCTCTCATCAACAAAGCATTTCCACCAGTCATTGGATGTTTTTTAGTTGTGTGCATGAAAATCCCAGGAGCTCAGCGGTTTCTGAAATACTCAAACCAGCCCTTCTGGCACCAACAACCATGCCACAGTCAAAATCACTACAATCACATTTTTTTTTCACCATTCTGACGTTCGATGTGAACATTAACCTCTACATCATATGTGTTGCACTGTTGCCACATAACTTAGAAGTGACGTGGTTTAAAGTCTACAAAAGGTAGAAAGGATATTCTTGGTATCATCTGACTTTAGGAGGCAAGTGTGTGACTGTACACACTCCTCCATCAGTTATCTCCATGCCACATGTGCCGACTATCCTTCTCCTCTCTCCATCTTCCCTCCTCCCATGTCCTCCTCGTGATGTGTGCATAAGCGCCGGACGTACGTGATCGTTTCAGAATAGACAGCTGGTGTTACTCCACCACTTGATGTTCCGACTTGTGAGATCAAGCCAGGGAAGAAATGCAAACAGAGGGTGGAGAGATCAACTGAGGGGCTGTCCTCGGGCCGTTTTCATCACATTCAGACCAGCCAATGCTGATACAGCCTCTTGCATTTCCATGGTAACAGCGCTTTATAGCCCACCACAAGAGGCGGATACTGGAGAAACAGCAGCGAGAGGGGAGAAAGGTTGCATAAAAGAGGCATCCCCCCCTTCCTTTTCAGTCTATCGGATGATTTCATTTGACAGTGTTGAATGTGTGAGGGCCAAGAGCAGACACCGATCCCAAGCTGTGGTGGCATGGGTGTAGCACGTTCATGTTTGGGAATGAGACATGGAGTGGGGGTGCGCTTTCTATTGATTGATTAGACCGTCTGCTATGCTCCGTCAATAAGGTAAATTGTGTCTTCTTGCTGGAATGTGCTTATAGATGTTTAGAGCTCCCAGAGGCTTAGATTTGGCTGATCTAATTATATTTGATCATACAGATATTATTATTATTATTTTTCATCATTATTATTTGGCTCTGTTTCATAGATGGTGAGTTAAAGAGCCAATGTTATTTTATGTCCTGAATGTCTCGGTTTCCTTCTCTGCCCAAGAAAGGTGGTAAGGCATTGATTTCCACATTCATTATGTAATTCATAATATCCTAATGCTTTCGCATGTTTCTACTGGTCCATTTTGCATTTTAACCTTTGGATGTTATGATGCAGGTCAGGGTAATCGTAGTGTATGTATTTTGATGGAAGTAAATGCATGATTTTTGCATGTTGGTTGGCCATGTATGTTATTGTTTTACCTCCATCTGCCAATTGTACAATGAACTAGTTTACGATCTATTGTAAAGAGGTTTGCCATGACTTGTTTGGTTTAGTTGTCTGGTATTTATTGTTTTTGGCCCACGATGATGCATGCATGCATGCTCAGCACAAACACGCAATTACCAGTTTTGCCTCTCATTGGATGCTTTAAGCTAATGAATGTGCCGTTTTCTAATATTGGCCCTTTATCTCTTAAGATACCTATTGGGCTGTTCTGTGCTGAAACACAGACATAAGAGCTCTTCAGGATCTCTGTGGACATTTCAATTAGAGATTTTGATTAGATAGAACAGATTGTACTTTTGTTACATAGTATACAGCTGTCTCAACTCCTGTTGCCTGAAACTACCATCCTGATACCAGAATCCAAGTACTGCACCTATCCCAAGACCTATAGCTCCACCCCAGCCGTGCCATTATATGGATCATGTTACTGGACTGATATCGGTTATACTTGTCCCTTTCATCATGTGAAGGTGGTACATACAGATTGTAAGTGCCACTTGAGGACTTACCCCAGACACGGAAAGGTCATACCCTTTGCGGCAGCTGTTGCGTACAGACACATTTGCTTATAGTTTATGTCTAGGAAGCTTAGCTAAACTAACCCAGAAGCTAAGCACGCAGTGATCTGATTTCATCATCAGTCCCACTGAGACGCCACTGACGACACATTCTACTAAAAACCTGTTGCACAAACTCTCCGGACTAAACTCTGGCTGGACATCTTGCTGAGAATATATTTGTTTAATCGTTGGGATTCTCGATGGTGGCTGCACCCCGAACACATTGGAAGAATGATTTTATTGGATCGGAAGATTGAACTCCTTGTTGAACACATTCTTGTCTGTGGATGCTAGGCAGTAAGCAGTGACGTTTGCTAGAAACATTGGGCGCCAGCCACTAAAAGGTCATACCCGTTGTTGCTGGTGCTGTGTGTAGACACATTTGGTCACGGTTTATATCGTTAGGCTAAGCTAAAACGGAGGCAGGTGGTCAACAATCTCTGGCCCCGTTGAGACGTCTTCCAATGAGTTGTACAAGATCCAGCCAAACCCCTTGCTGACCCGGAGGATTTTAATGGTGCTCATAGCCCAAAACAGAATCGGTTATTCAGTACAGTAAACTATGATTTCTTATCAGGTCTGGCACCCAGCACAGAAAATTAAGCCGTGTGTTTGTAGAGCTAGTTCAGGAGTGTCTTGTGTCTGGTAGCCTTAATTTCTCCAGTCCCTAAAGTTTTGCTTGTATATTTCAGAGTTGAAATAACAAACACGTTTTTTTTTTCTTCGAACCATAGTAGGGATATACAGGGCCAGACTAGCCTGGTGCCGAGGATGAGATTTTTATTCATAGTTGCTTGGTGGTCAAGTAGGCTCAACAATACACTGTATCACCAAAGCTCCTATACAGAATCACCCTCATACACTTTAAGGTTCAGCTTCCTGTAGAGCTAGCTATTGTTTCATTTGAGCACTAATCATGCCTGATCCTGCTAATCAAGGTCTTCAGGAGCATCTGAATTTTACAGTAGGGTGTGTTAAGAGTAGGGCGTGGAATCTCTTGGTCCAGGGGCGGAACAGAGTCACCAGGTGTAAGCAGTGTTCTACATCCTTGAAGAGATCGTATTGTATTATACACACCCATAAATTCAGGAGTATGTTAATAGTGAAATGGTCTGAAATTTGGCTTGGTTGTTGGTGCCATACGGGCTGGTCTGAGTATTTTAGCTCTCCTGGGATTTTCACACACAACAGGCAGCACTCTTTATGGCCGTGGTGAGCAGAAAAGCATCTCAGAACACCCAATACATTACAACTTTGAGGGAGATAGGATTCAACAGCAAAAGACGATGTCAGGTTCCACTCCTGTCAGCCAAGAACAGGAATCTGAGTCTTCAGTGGGAACTGGCTTACCAAAACTCGACACTGGAAAAAGACCAGATGTTTCAGGTGTAGTGTATCAGGTGTAGCCTCGACACTGGTCAGCAGTGGTCCTGCAGAGGTCTCTTTCAGGTTTTGAAAGAAGGGGGGGGGGGGCTGGCAAACCGTGCACCACAGCAGATGGGCTTCAATCTGTACACTGTAAGTGTGTCTGTGTGGTAGATTTACTTGACAAACAGGCAACTGAGTGCATTTGTCTTACAACTGATACTAGTCCTTTGGCCCAAGATTCCGTGTCTTCATTACAGCATCATTTAGAGTCCTCTTATTTTAATTACTGTTCTGGACTTTTTGTACCTTCTTGTGTGACCTGTGGTGTAAAGTAAAGATTAAGACACAACATGGCAAAAGTAATCCATGGCAGGATGTAGATCATCCTCCCTGTGAATGAGCTGTCACTATTGAAGCGGTAACACATTAGAACAAGCATATTTATTTATTTATTTATTTATTTATAAACCTGCCATTTAAATTACAGGCAGGGTTTACTATCAGAGCTTCTGTTTTAGAAACTTTCGACCAATCAGATTCAAGAATGCATCAGGGATGTGGTATAATAGGTTTAATACCAGGGTGTATACTCAACTGTGAGTACACTGTGTTAATTGTGTTGGTTTAGCACAATGAACTTGGAACACTCGGTTCTCTTACCGAGGAGATTCGTTTTTCTTTTAAAGTCTTCATATGACACTCATGGACAAATAAGGGATGAATCTTGCCTTGGACCAAAGTGGAATTTGGATGTTTATGAGGATGTCATAAACTAATCCATGTGGTTCATGTGTTAATAGTTTGGTCATTTGGACACACATGGGGACACACCGATGTATAAGGAGGCCTAGCCCTGTTATTTGTCATACGTTTGTCCGCTATATTGAGACCAATTGCAGGTGCAAACATTTACATTTAGAGCTGCTTAACCTGTTTTATACACACACACACACACACACACACACACGCGCGCACACACACACACACACACACACACACACACACACAGAGCAGAGTTGTGTATCAAGTTGTGTATAATCCGTCTTACACTAAGCACGCTGTGTCATGTGATGCCAGCAAAGACCCGCTGAAGTGTTGCCCTGCTGTGTGGACACTGTTGCCACTGACAGATGAATATCTTCTCTTTATAGAAGCTCAAATTCGCTGCACAGTTTGTAACACTTCCATTTCTGATTCCAAGAAAAGCTTGTCAGATACTGGAATAAACCTTTCCCGCACTGGATTTTAGTGCACTGGTATGCTATTAGCTTCCAGTGAAATACGTAACAAGACAAAAAATTCAGTCGGTTTTGACTTAAAAAAAAAAAAAAATTACGTTACTCTTATCGCTGTTTAGCGTCTATTCATTACCGTCCCTGTCTGCTTTTTGTGTTGTGTCTCTCAGCAGGATACTCTGCAACTCTGTGTCCTGTCAACACACTTCCCCTATCAACATGAAGAGCACGCCTGTCGAGCAGAGATCTGGAGATAACGAATATTAATGCTCCCCTCTCATCTCTCTCTCTCTCCAGGTGTACGGGATGAACTTGGCTCCGGTCCTCTGATGCCCCTGACCTAGGGCCTACCTGGTGGATTCCTCATTCGCCCCGCACCACTGCCAACATGCTGATCAAAGAGTACCGCATCCCCATGCCTATGAGCGTGGAGGAATACCGCATCGCCCAGCTCTACATGATCCAGGTTAGTCTTTTTCCTGAGTTGAACGGACTTGAGTTTGTTTTGTTGTAAGCTGTATCTCGGTTATTTGCGCCAGGAAATAACAGGATGTCAGAGTGACTGACACAACAGTGAATAGCGTTCGAGATACGCCACACCCTTATTGAAGAGATCACACCCCTGTTGATGATATCATGCCACACCCCATTGAAGATATCATGCCACGCCCCTATTGAAGAGATCGCACCCCTAATGAATCGAAATAAACTTGACGGTAGCTTAGTGAACTAGCTGAATATGGAGATCGGCGAGGTTTTTTTCCACCGTGGAGGATTTCTCACCACCACTATCACCATCACCCAACCCTGTAAACCTTTATCATGGAAGATATCCTAGACGATGAGATGCTGTGTGTTTAAGGCATTTTTCATCCATGTTTGAGGCAAGGTCAACCACCTGTATGGTATATTAAATTATATTCTGATGCAGAAGCCCCAACACCAGTGGTTATCAACTCTGTTCCTGGAGATCTACCTTCCTGGAGACTTTAGCTCCATCCTTAATCCTGCCCACCTAACCATCTAATCATCGCCTTAAGACGTTCTATTTCGACTGAAACAGATGTGTTAGATTTTGGTTGGAGATGAAACCTGTAGGAAGGTAGCTCTCACGGAAGAGGGTTGGTGACCACTGATCTCCACAGTGTTTAGACAGAATCACGTTCCCCCTCAGTCTGAGGTGGCGCCACTCCAGCATCGAAGCTGTTAAAACAGTCCTATAAAAAGTGCACGTTACATAACCACCAACCTGGCCAAATTCCACCCAGTTTAAAAAATGAATCAATTCTAGCCATTTTTCCTCAACTAAGGGACGGCCGGAAATGGGAATAGCTGGTACTGGTAACGAGACACAAACATTCAAGAGAGCATTTAACACAAGACTAGTGCGTGATGACTCATCACAAAATTTTGAGCATTTTCCCAGTAGGAACAAACTACAGGCTGTCCCAAAAATCTCCATACATAGGGGAAATTAACACATATATAGTTTCATGTATAGTTTCTTCTATACTACCGTTGATGTCCATAATACTAATGGAAAGGTACAAAAAGCTCTGAAACACTAATTCTGATTTAATAAGAAGCTCGGGGCACACTTGAAGCCAAAAATGAAGCCAGACCTTCCATCCTGTAATAAGAACATGCTGAGCCCAACAAATGACACATTAGCTGTATTTTTGGCTGTCCTGTCAGCCAGGCTAGCGTTTCTTGCTTTAAGAGGGGGTTTGTCGCTGAATGAGGTCAGAGTGTACTTGCGGTGTATGCACTCAGGACTTCCCTCTGCCAATAAGCTCATGCTGACAACAAAAGATTGAAAGTGTTGACTGCCATCGGGTGACACCCGCAATCGATACGGGAGCTTGCAACTCCAGTCCTGTGATCTGCATATGTAAACTGCTTACAGGGACTCCTGCACCAAAGGAAATACTTTTTGATGCAGGATCAAAAAAAAAAAAAAATTCAAATCCAAATAAATTCATTCCGACTGCAGAGTCTTGATAAACTGTTTATTACTGGACGCTCCAAAGGTATGTAGGTTTACGTGCCGACGAGGAGCGTGTTCTGCTTTTTAAATTGCTTGTATTTAGTGAGTTTTAATTATTTCAGTCTCAGCAAACGTCATCCAAGTGTCCGACATTCAGGATGCTCTGCTTGTTGAAAATACCATAAAACGTTCACATTAGCTATCCATCCGTAAAACAGTAAAAATACAGGGTGTCCCAAAAGTCTCCATACATTAGGGGACTATGTGCCAGTACCACGGCGGTTGTGCCTTCGTCAGTGGATGTTCATGGACGTCCTTGGTGGATTTGCTAGTGTGCTTAGGATCATTATCCTGTTGAAAGGTCCACTTTCGGTTCAACTTTCAGACAGATGGCCTCACATTATCTTCAAGCACTTTTTGATATGATGCAGAATTCATTGTTGAATCAGTAAATGTGAGATGCCCAGTCCATGCGGTAGCGAAGCAGCCCCAAACCATAACATTTCCACCACCGTGCTTCACAGTTGGTGAGTTGGTTCACATGGCTTCACAGTTGATGCTTATCCTGAAAAGCTGTCTTTGGTCTGCGGCAAACATGTCTGCTGTTACTGTGGCCAGACAACTTATTGGCAAACTGTAGTCTTGCAAAGGCTTTTTCCTGGCACGCCTCCCGTGCAGGTCTATCTCTTTCTGATTGTAGAAGCATGCACTCTCACACCAATGGTTGCAAGATTTACTAGCAGATCCTGTAATGAAATTTTGGAGTTCTTGGAAACTTGTTTTTGCTGGGTAGGCCAGTCGTTTGAAATCTGTGCCATTTGTAGATTATTTTCCTTACAGTGGAATGATGTATTTCAAATAATTTGGAGAGCTTTTTAAATCCCTTGCCAGGCTCATAGGCATCCACAACCTTTTTTCTGAAGGACTTACAGAACTCTTTAGATCTTGGCATGATAGCACCACACACCTCAATAACAAAGGGAACACCAGACACTAGGTATGAGAGGGATATAAATAATACAGGTTCCACCTGCACTTCCTAAGCAGCTTCTAATCACTGGCACCCAGTCTTGAACACCTGATTCTAATTTTATGGATTTGAAGGGGTGATAAATGGAGGGGTGTACTTACTTTTTCCATTTGACTGGTTTGTTTTTGGTTTTTGTTAATTTAAGTTGTGAAATTGCTTCAAAATGTCCATATAAAAACATAAATATAAAAAGACAGTTTACTGAAAAGTGTTTATTTCCCGTATGTATGGACTTTTGGGATATCCTGTATACATTAAAAGCCTTTTTTTTCCTCAGAATAACACCAGAATAATAGACAAAAGTCTTTGCCTATTAAAGTTTTTTTTTTTGTTTTTTTAAATTAAAATGCTGAATTTTACTGAGGTCAATCCACGTCCCATATGTTAGTGTGACGCCCGTCCAGACATATAAGCAGAGTAGCAAAAGTCATCAGAAACGAATGTTTACATGGTTATTAGTGTAGACTTTTTCCATGGATTAATCTTAATGGGTAGAAATCTCACTCCCTTAGCCTCAGTCAGTTTAGTTTACTCTGATTGAGATGTGTACATGATTGTTTTTTTGTTGTTGTTTTTTTTATTCTGATTGAGCTTATCAGTTGCATTATTAATGGATTATTTGCCTGAACATAACTGGTTCTGGAAGCGAAGCGAATCTCGACTGAGAAAAGTGATGGCTCTGGGAATCTGTGAGAGCAGGAATGTATTTGCATTAAACGCCACGCCCTAGCGCCTACCACAGTGTTCTGGGTCTTGCCCCTGCAGTCATACCATTGAGCTACCATAACCTGACAGACTTGAAATATGTTCTAGTGCTTAAAATATGTTCATTCCTCTGCCTGTAGGACAAGGCCTAGACACCAAGGCTGTGATTTATGCTAGGGGAATGAAAATGAACTACGAGCAGCACAAACCTTCCTGCAGTTTTGACTTCGGGCTCGTTGCGTAAAACTCTCAGGTCTTCTTTGCTCCTGTGGGAAACCTTTTGTGTTTGGCTTTGTGTTTTGTTTGTGAAACTATAGAGGTGGAAAATAGAATGCGAGGTCTTCAGGAAGGAAGGAAAGCACTTCTCATCTATTCACCAGTCCTCTTTTCAATCAATCGACCCTCAACCCACGAATACACAGGAATATTTTCAAAACAAACGAAATAAAAAAAAAAATAAAAAAAAAATTTTATGTCGAGAGCTGTTAGGAAGCTGGCGACGCTCCATAAGTTAGCAGGGCAGCCTTTATCTCCTGCTGGTAGGCGGCGAACGAGTCTCTCTTTATGCTGGAGAACCGGTCGTGACTGCAGAGACGGACGTGGGCAGGGCTGCTCGGAAAGGGGGCTGAAGGTCCCTACCGGTCCACCCACGTGCTCGGCTCTCTCTTTTAAGAGGTTAATTAGCATCCTGTCAAACCAGCTGTCAGACAGGCGAGACAGCGCTGCACAGCGAGACAGCTCCAGAGAAAGTATCACATGCTTGACACTTTTTAACCCCCGGACGAAACATTAATACAAAAACTACACTATGGATGGTTAGTCAATGAGTCAGTTATAGTTGCTTTGGTGGGATCTTGCTGAAGAAGTTTTTTAAATTTTTTAAAATTTATTGGACAATCATAAGCGTCACCTGCTGTACATCAGGGGTTCTCAAACGGAAACGATTCCAATATCAGGCTCGTTATTTAAAAGTGTGCAGTAATATTCCGGGTATTTATTACAGCTGGATTTTCCACTGACTGAACACGATCGGTCCAAGCTGACTTCATTTGCTGGCCTCATTGATGTTTTAGTTAAATATTCAACAAAGCGGTTAATAACTATTAAGACCTCAATGATGAACAAAAGCATTTTCGTGGACGCTTTGGTGGGTTGTGATTTTACATTAGTTCCGAAAAAATGACCCCCCCGGCTACGCCTCACAGAGCCCACACTTTTTGTCCTACGTGTGATTATTCAATGAAATTGTAAACGTGTACTATTTTTAGCACCGGTAAATATATTTTGTGTAAATAATTAATTAGTCATCTCCTATTACACAATAGTAAACATGGAAAACTGATGAGAATACGTATTGTCCTTGCTGAAGTTAATTTTAGCTCCAGCTACTTCTCCCTCGTGCATGCATACACACACGCACGCACACACACACACACACACCGATGTTATAAACGTGTACCAGCCATCTGCTGTGGCGTGTGTGACATGGCAGGGCAGAGCTTGCCTAATGGCCGAGGGAAGGCTGGGCACCCAGCGTGGCACACAAACACACTGGCAGATTGACCCTGCCGGTGTAGCATTAAATGCCCTCTCTCTGGCATTTGTGTGTGTGTGTGTGTGTGTGTGTGTGTGTGTGAGAGAGAGAGAGAGATTTGGCGTTTCGTTCCTCCTGATGGTGTTACAGCATGAATATGTCTTATGAGCTCTGCGCCATGAGTCAGAACAGTTGTCGGGAGGCACAGGCAGATTTCTCGATCTGCCAAGGCGATCTAGACCAGCCCACCGCTTTCAGACAGACGTGATCGTGAAAGGCGTCAGAGTTAATTTGACCAACACGTTGTTTTTGTTTTGTTTTTTTTTCTTTGCAGGCATTACCTTTCTAATTTGCTGATTCATTTAGTTTTTGTTCTGCTGCACATTTCTGTATGATCTTCAAATTCTTTGTAGTAAAAAGGTATGCAAGGTGTTTTAAAAAAAACAAAAACAAAAAAACAACAAGGAAAAACAAAACGAGGAAGCCAAGCTCAACCGGCGTCTTTTCTGTCTCTGTATCTCTCGTCTGCGCGTCCACCTCCCCGCCACGCACGCACAGCGTCACAGCTGAGCTCCGGCTGCTATGGTTACGGGTGACATCAGCACGAGCGTGGCACTCGCTGCAATCATTTGTTTGCAACGTGCGTGCGGTGCGGCGGGTGTCGGGGAGGGGAGACGGAGGGTGAGGTCGTGATGATGATGCAGGCACGTTGCCACGGCAACTTTTACTCCGCTGATTTTGTTACCCGTCGCTAAAGACAAACTCCGGAGGCACACTGCAACGAGGTCAGCTGGATTTAGGAAGGAGGAGGGTGGCTTGGGAAAAAAAAAAAAAGAATCCTCCTATAGACCACCAGGGATTCGATAGGGAAATGAAGAGCATTTTTCCGAACGCTGGTGGAGATTTGCATCGTCCAGAACGCAATATGAATCCTGCTGATTTGCCTCACTGTCGTTTTGAGAGACGGATTCCTTTAATAAAGTTCCAGAGTGCAGTTTTAGATAAATGGCTGAAAGTTTCAGTATAGACATCCGCATTTCTCATTTTAGAATGAGTCACCTAAACACAATCCATCACTAAACGAGTCGGACGTCTGCTGGGAAACCCGGCCCCGATCGGCCCCGGAGCTTCGAGTTACCCTGTTGCTTCGTTTCTTTTTTTAATGTTTGTGAATGACTTAAAAAAGAAACCGCAGCAGAGCATTATTGTCCATCACTCCTGTCCTGAACTCGACATGGGGCTTTCGGTGTGTGTGTGTGTGTGCGCAGCCCTCCCCTCCCAGTTTCCTGTTATTAATATTTAATGGGGAAAAGTCATTATTGGGATGGGGGGAATTGGCAGAGATAATGTGTGTGCTAGCTGTAAGTTAATTAAGGCTGAGTGGTGTCTCCACTCCTCACAGATTCTGGATAAAGTGCTCTGAAATGAAGGAGCCGAAAGACATATGGTGTCACAAATCACAAGTGATTTTGAACGTCGACTGGTTTCACATCGTTTTTCGTTCACTCATTTCACGTCTTTTTTTTTTTTTTCTTCCTCCTGCAACTGTAACATTTACCATCGTTTGTTCATCACCGTCATGCCAACATGCAGAGTCCTGAATTGTTTGGTGTTGATGATTAATGCATTCTACGCAGGGTGTATCATAATGGAGTTGTGCACGCTGTGGAGTTATGGAGTGCACTATAAGGTGACTAGACCCGCCATTTTTGTTTTGAAAAAGTTCTATATACCACCATCACACATGTTCTCTACACCTTTTACACCAAACCTGACTCCAATACGTAATACAGGTTTTGACTGTCTGTGTCTGTGCATCTGTGTCTCTGGGTCTGTATGTCTTACAGTGCCACTCGTACCCACAGTCCACCAACTATATGTAAACCGCTGGTCCTATGGTAGTCTCTCTGCACTGATCGATGGGGTAGAAGATTAGAAGCATACCTGACAGAATTGATAAGTGTACAATATAATCATTTCCATAGCTTTGTATAGATATTCAGCTTCTGTCTCTGTCTCAGCACTTGACTGAGCAATCCGGTGTATTAACTCAGGATCCCACCCAATAATGATGTTTTCTGGCTCTTTTGTACTAATTCAATCAGGGGGCAATTAAATGTTGGTCCACTAGGGTGGCGCTTTAATATAATAGATTTTTTCTTGATGTTGCAGCAAACAGATCATTAGCAGTGATGTATGTCTGTGCTTAAATGCGTCAGCCGCTGGTCTGAATCTCAAATTGGACTTGAGTGTTATTTGCAAGGAGTAATGATTTCTTGAAATCTGGTTTGGTACATAAAGTTTTGAGAGAATCAGGAAATATTGGATAACTGTTGAAACATTGACTGCAGCTGTGTGCGTGTGTAAGTGTGTGTTTGTTGTTCAGATTTGAGAAAAGCATAACGTTTGTTAAACATGACATGAGCAATGGCATCATAGTTGGCAGACTTGGAAATTCAGTGTCATATAAACCTACATCTCCACTGGAACCAATGTGATGTGTTCAAAACTCCTTCGAATTTGGAATATCTGATGCTTACTACCATTTCTGTTTAAACTACACATGCACGCGTCTATTCCGTGCTCTTCACAGTATAGACCAGACATGCGTATAAAATGTGTGTGTGTGTGTGCACGCGTGCAGAGGACAGACAGCAGCTCTCCCACGGCTGCTGTAGGGGGGGATTGATGACGGTCTGGGCGGTGGGTGTCAGGCCTGATCTCGGCTGTCAGCACCCTAATGAAGTGCTGCAGAAGGAGAGCAATAGCAGACCTGTACAAAGCAACACAGCCCCTCTCTCTCTCTCGCTCTCTCTCTCTCTTGCTCTCGCTCGCACTCTCTCTCTCTCTCTCTCTCTCTCTCTCTCTCTCTCTCTCGCTCTCGCTCTCTCTGTCCATCTCTCTATCTCTGTCTCTGCCACTCTGCTCTGCTGTGTCCACCACACCTGCCACGTCTAGCTGCTGACATCTTTCTCGCTCACTCTCTCTCTGTGTCGCTCTCGCGCTCTTTCTCTCAATCTCGCGCTCTTTCTCGCTCTCTCTGTGTTCTCTAATAAAAACCACACTGCTCATTCCTGTTCAAAGATTCAGAAATGCAGGTGGAGAGAGAGAGAGAGAGAGAGAGAGAGAGAGAGAGAGAGAGAGAGAGAGTGAGTGAGTGAGTGTGTGTTATGTAGACGTCAGACCTGAGTGTTGGCGATGGCTGATCCTGCTACGAGCTCACCTCGAGATCGTGTCGTGTTTATTGGCCGTATGTTCTGGCTTTGTAAGAAGCTTGGCCTGAGATCTTATTTTTGCTTCCTGATGCTCTGGGCAGTATTCCATTTATGATCGATAGCTTATCCTCCTACTCTAATATTCCTACAATCCAAGTAACCTGACAAAAACTCGTATGGCGTTTTAAACAGTATCTTTAACACGTCGTGCAAGTGCATTCAACCTGAGCGTGTGGAGCAGTGTCCGTGAGCCCGGTCATTAAAATAAACACAAGGTGTTTGAATTGTTCATGGTATTTGCAAGCACGGAACAGTGGAGCGTGAGAGAACTTCAGTTCTGTGAGCACTGAGCCAATTACTGTATAGCTGTCCAGAAACACTTTTCCACAGTGAACCCAAACCTGTTGTTCTCAAGCCAAGGTAACGAAACGTACAGTCCCCGCCGAAACTTTTGGAACGGCAAGGCCAATTCATTTGTTTGTGCTGTACACCAAAGATATTTTGGTTTGAAATCAAAAGATGGATGTGACACGACAGTTTAGGATTTCAGCTTTTATTTCTTGGTTTTTACATCTAAACGTGTTAAACAACATAGAACACAGAACCTTTTGTATCAGACCACCCAATTTTCAGGTGAGAGAAAGTATAGGAACAGATAAGTCTTGAAGTAAATTAAAGTAAATAGCACTTAATATTTGGTTGCATTTCCCTTGCTTGCAATAACCGCATCAAGCCTGGGACTCAGTGGTTTCTTCGTTTGTGAAGCTTTTCCAGGTTTTTACTGCAGCTTCTTTCAGTAGTTGTTTGTTTCTGGGGGGGGGGGTCTCCCTTCAGTCTCCTTTCAGTCTCCTTTCAGTCTCCCTTCAGTCTCCTCTTCAGTCTCCTCTTCAGTCTCCTCTTCAGTCTCCTTTCAGTCTCCTCTTCAGTCTCCTCTTCAGTCTCCTCTTCAGGAGGTGAAACGCTGCTCAGTTGGGTTAAGGTCTGGTGATTGACTTGGCCAGTCTAAAACTTTCCACTTTCCCCCTGATAAAGTCCTGTGTTGAGTTGGCAGTGTGTTTTTGGATCATTGTCTTGCTGAATGATGAAGTTCCTCCTGATTCATTTGGATGCATTTATCTGTAAATTTTCAGACAGAATGTTCCTGTAAACATCTGAATTCATTCTGCTGTTCCCATCATGAGTTCCATCATCGATAAAGATTAGTGAGAATGTTCCAGAAGCAGCCATGCAAGCCCAAGCCATGACACTACCTCCACCATGTTTCACAGATGAGCTTGTATGTTGTTTTGGAGTATGAGCAGATCCTTTCTTTCTCCACACTTTGGCCTTTCCATCACTTTAGTAGAGGTTCATCTCCGTTCCAGACCTTTTGTGGCTCATCTCTGTATTTCTTTGTGAATTCCATTCTGGCTTTCTGAATCTTACTGCTGATGAGTGGTTTGCGTCTTGTGGTATGACTGTTGTTTGGGTTTTTCTTCACAGCTCTCACAATATTTGTCATCAGGTGCTGCAAAAAAAATGGTATTGATTTTGCTCAAGTATATTTTCTCTTGCTCCCATTTGAAAGTTTCAATACAAATTTTTAACATGCTTAGGTCTCTGCCTTATCCTTATGCACCCAAGTGTTCCTCTTAAGTAATCAAATCACTCTACTGTCACTTCCATTTACTTAATATCACGATTCCTTCTCCTTGCCATGCATTAACGCTCCATAATAAGTAGAGATTTCAGCGTGTAGCCGGATATCCGTGTTGACATTTCATGCTGACACGTTTGCCAAAAAATGTTTTTGCCGCAGTGATCGCTTATACTCTCCGACATAAACTTTAATGGAAGCTTTAAAGCGAGTGTCGTCTGTTTTTAATCTGCGAGATGACATTTTGATCATGCAGGGTAGTTGATGAGGCGGTTCTCAAACCTGTTCTTCATTTATCAAACCAGTTTTGTTTTAGTAGAACGTTAAGCTAGGGGGAAAAAAACAGCCGACGATCAATGGAGTGGAGATGTGAAACTGCTTGGTGCCTGTTCAGTGCGTGTTCTCTCTGAATAATATTAAACTGTTAAAATAGCTTATGTCTACAAAATCTGTCTCATTGTTTTGTCTTACTCTGTTTATTTGGTGGTTATTATGAAGGCACTGTAGCTGGAAGGATCGGCACAACCTGCTCAAACCAGAAGGCGCTGGTATTCTGCGGCACAGTGGGCTTCTTTCAGGAGAAACAGACGGCACTGCCATGCAAACCCCTTAGCCACACTTTCTTTTAAGCTTGCAACTTCTGACATATGTGCTTAGCTCGGTTTGCTGTGAAACCCAGAGGCAGCCGTGATAATCGATGCTCAAAAACAATCAGTCGCCACAACAAACTGCTAGGAAGGGCTCTGTTGGCTCTATAAGTGCATGAAAATTAATTTCAGAGAATTGTTGTGGAAACCTGTTGCCAGGCATGAGTGCTGAAACGGGTTTCTGTAGAAATAATTGCGAGAATAGGGCTGTTTGTAGCTCTTCTGCATATAGGACTGTACCGTGTAATTTTGAGGGTAGGGTTGTGATTGCAATGACACTTATGACATATGTGAATATAATTTAGGTTTCTGTACTTATTTTCCTGGCCTATATATATATATGTTTCGTTGTAGAGTACATGGACTGCTTTGGAAATAGAAGAAGAAAGAAAGAAGCCTTTATTCGTTACATATACATTAGAGCACAGTGAAATTCTTTTCTTCGTATATCACGGCTTGTCAGCCATGATACAGCGCCCCTGGAGCAGAGAGGATTAAGGGCCTTGCTCAAGGGCCCAACAGTGGCAGCTTGGCAGTGCTGGGGCTTGAACACCCGACTTTCTGTTCAGTAACCCAGAGCCACACTCTCCACATAATGCCACATCGACTGTCCTTCACCTGGTCCTGACCTACTTGGACAAAAAGGGCAGTTATGTGTGAAAGCCATTACTTCAACTCGGCATCCAACACAATGCTGAACTATTCAGACTGAACATCTCTCTCTGTACACGGATCTCTGACTCACGAAGTCCTCTGGTGACACCTCATCAGCAATAATGAGGACTCCGCAGCCAGAGAGGAGGTGAAGAAGCTTGCAAGACTGATGCAGAAGCAACAAACTTGTCTCTCGATGTGGAAAGAAAATAAAAGTTTTTTTTTATTGTTGGCATGGTGATTGCATTGCGGAAGGCCACTATTGAGAAAAAATTTCCCATAGAGAGCAGACATTTCCTCCTCTGATTCTTATGACATCTTAGATTGGGTCAGTAAACCGCATCTTTTGCAGATGTATCATCGACTGGTACAGGATGTGAAGCATCACAGGATGAAACGCAAGACCATACACCATCTAGGCTGCATCTGCAAAGCCTGGAGCATTTTGGATAACCTCCAGCAGCTTGGATAACATACCTACCATCTTGCAGAAGGTACCAGAGCATTTGAGGTGGTACTGCCAGATTCTGTAACAGCTTCTTCCCTGAGGCGGACTCCTTAACACACTGCTGCCTCTCTACAACATGGCTATTCGGTACATCATGACAGTTTGTTCATCCACATGCAGGGTTGTTACGGTATCACGGTGCATGATCTGAAATTTGTTTCTTATGCGATATTCCATTTAGAGTAGTCGTATATGCGGTAATGTGACATCATATCCTGTGGAAAAAGAGGTTTTTGTGCTTTTTTTCCTCACGCAGTCAACTACTATATAGTATTGTAAGTATTAAACATCGATTTGGTGGAAGTGGTGCTTCCGGAGGTTTTCGGCAAGTTATTGAGTTTCTAGCAGAGGTTCAGTTTACACACATTTCGTATGATCGTGTGACCTATTAACAGTGATGTGTAACTTGCACAGCCATGCCTCATAAACAAGCGCTTAACAAACAATCAGTTTGTGTTAAAATGAGGTGTGTGTAGTGTGTACACAATTTTTTAGTGGTACAACCATGGAGACACTCCCACGTTTGGGATTTACTACAGATGTTTACATTTACTCCAGCAACAAAACCTACTGGACGTTTCCGGAAACAGTGTCCTGCAGAAAGAAGAATTATTCAATGTTTTTGTTTTCCTTTTGCTTTTTGTTTATATATATATATATATATATATATATATATATATATATATATATATATATACACACACACACACTGCCAGTCAAAAATTTGGAGACACTCGACTGAAATGTTTCTTGTGCTCTTAAAAATCTTCTGATCTGAAGGTGTATGATTAAATGTTTGAAATCAGTGCTGTAGACAAAAATTTAATTGTGCCAACATATTCATTCCTTTAACTTTAATATCTAAATCTAACATTTTAATTACAAAAAAAAAAAATTTTTAAACGGACGAGCGAAATATTGTGCAAAGCATCCGATAAGTGTCCAGCGTAGGTGGGAACTCCTTTAATACTGTTTAAAAAGCATCTCGGGTCCAGAAATCGGTCCAGAAAAAGCCAAGAATACATTTCATTATTGTGATTTATTTTGGATTTTTTTATCACAACATAATTCCCATAGTTCTGTTTGTGTTCTTCCAGAGTTTTTATGACTTTATTATTATTCTAAAATGTGTGGGGGGGGGGAATGAGTGTGTCTAAACTTTATATACATACACACGCACACAAGTATGTGCAAAGACTTCTTTGTAGAAAGATTTTGTAATAAAGTTTCCTTTCCTTTTTATCTGTGTGCGTGTTTTGTTTTTGGTCGATTAATAACGTGATACTGTGAAAGCTTGATATTTTTAAGACTGGGTTATCATGCTGTGAAAATATCACTCTTCCGTTGTGTTACTAATCTCCCTGTATATAAATGGAATGATTGTAAAAACCGACTTGACGTTGTTTGCTTGCAGAAAAAGAGCCGAGAGGAGAGCGAGGGCGAGGGCAGTGGCGTGGAGATCCTGGAGAATCGACCCTACACGGACGGGCCCGGCGGCTCGGGACAGTACACCCACAAAGTGTACCACATTGGTCAGCATATCCCCAGCTGGTTCCGCTCCATCCTGCCCAAAGCAGCTCTACGGGTGGAGGAGGAGTCCTGGAACGCCTACCCTTACACTCGCACCCGGTGAGAGTCATCTAGTTTATTCAGAGACTTGTTGACCGCCGTGGCTTTAAAATGTTTGGTGTGTTATGTTTGGTGTTGTATTACTAATGCTGGGTAACAATTTATTGGGATTCACATTATTATTATTATTATTATTATTATTATTATTATTATTATTATATTACTGCACACTCACTGAGTTTTTTCTTGTTAAGCAGCACCGTAAAATCCTCATATTATATACAAGTGTGTATAGAATACATCATTTGTAATGCCCAATCTCTGCAGTTTAACCTCATTTAAATGTCAAGATCTACAGTGGTGCTTGAAAGTTTGTGCACCCTTTAGAATTGTCTATATATCTGCATAAATATGACCTAAAACAACAGATTTTCACACAAATCCTAAAAGTAGACAAAGAGAACCCAATTAAACAAATGCGACAAAAATATTATACTTATTATACTCATTTATTTATTAAGCAAAATGATCTGTGAAACGTGGTGGTGATAGTATCATGGTTTGGGCCTGTTTTGCTGCATCTGGGTCAAGGGTGGCTGGCCATCATTGATGGAACAATACATTTTGAAGTATACCGGCGAATTGTAAGGGAAAATGTCAGGACATCTGTCTGTGATGTGGATCTCAAGAGAAAGTTGATCATGCAGCAAGACAATGACCCTAAGCACAGAAGTCGTTCTACCAAAGAATGGTTAAAGAAGAATAAAGGTAATGTTTTGGAATGGCCAAGTCAAAGTCCTAACCTTAATCCAATAGAAATGTTGTGGAAGGACCTGAAGCAAGCAGTTCATGTGAGGAAACCCACCAACATCCCAGAGTTGAAGCTGTTCCGTACTGAGGAACGGGCTGAAATTCCTCCAAGCTGATGTACAGGACTGATAAACGGTTACCAGAGTGGTATTTCAGTACTGGAATCTCACTTAAAATATGCCTCAACAAGCTTATGATTTTATTTACTTTCGTTCTGAACTTTTGCCTGGTGAGCAGAAATGCAGCTTTTGATTTGAGTCCTTGACGGATTCAACAATTACACGTTTTTTAATCTGTTCATGTGGAGCGTCAGCGTTACAAATCCATGTGCAAGTTGTTACTATAGAAACAATAGCGTATTACACCAAGCACCTTAATATATACCTGTGACATGAATTACAGCCATCACTACTGCCAGGGCTGATGTTCTAGAAAATTAATCAACAAACACCTTCTGACCAATCAGAGTCAAGAATTCAGCAGGTATAATGCATTGCAACATATAGCTGATTACCGGCACGTGCTTTCGTTCAACAGGAACGGAAAACTAGGCCGAGGTTTCGTGCAAGAACTAATCCAAGACAGAAACAGAAAAAGAACATTATCCTGCATGCATGATTGTTGCTAATGTCCTTGCTCTAGGGGCTTGTTGTGTCGATTACAGTTGTAAAATTGAAATGAGGTGTTAACTCTTTCGGCGCGTGTCTTTCAGTTACACGTGTCCTTTTGTGGAGAAGTTCTCTATCGACATTGAGACATATTATAAGCCTGATACAGGGAATCAGAACAACGTCTTCAATTTGTCTTCAGCGGAGAAAAGGCAGCGGGATATCGGTAAGGATGGTTTCTGATGGTTATTTTTACGTTTTCCATGAAGTACCTGTACACTGATTTGACTTCCTACACATGTACAGTGCGTGTGCATGTCATTTGTCCATACTTGTGCGAGTACACAGTTTAAACTGCATAGACTGAGTAGGCAAGGGCAAGGTCGTCATCAGCATACAATCTGTATTCACGTATTAAACATGCATAATGTACGCACACCCATTTTTGCACGAGTATACACTGCGAATGTGTGAATTACTTTGATTGAAATACAGAGTTCGAGTTGCGCACTTGGAAAAGCTGACGAGAGCACGTTCTCCTTCTTAACCTTGTTACGTAATGCGTGCGTGTGCCGTTTCCCGCTCCTTCTCCCGTGTGGATTGACAGCTTGCTCTTCTGTCGTGCGTCGTTTTTTTTTTCCAATGCTGACCAAGCTTTCGGTTAAAATCCCCCGTGCCTCCACACGCAGTGCTTGCTCGAAACGCCTGGGCTCAGATGCATTCTGAGAAAAAGGTGCTGGAGGCTCAGGCTGAGACGTAGGCAGACTGCAGGCGTATCCTCTGCAGGGGGAAGCGCCCTGTGCTTGTTGCATAACTATGTGCGTGGCCAAACTGTGCAGAGGGGACACCTAGTGGCGGTCTGCCAACTCTGATTCCCCAGAAGAAGGCTCTTTATCACTCTGGCAAGCGCGAGCAATAAAACAAGAGGCGAGAGATACGGAATAGGTGGAAGGGAAAAAGCAGTTTAATACAGAGTAATGGAAGACTTTGGGCAGATATTTTTGGGTTTTCTTGTAGGGGTGTACAGGAAGAAAACGAATATGCCTTTCATGGGATATAATAGTAACTGAAAAGTGAAGCAGAACTGGGCTGTATTTCTTCAAATGATTTTAAAATGTATTTTTACATTATGAATAAGTGAGGAATAAAACACAATGATGCATGTTGTTACTAGAAAATGCTATTATTTTCCTACAGCAGCACATCCTGAAGTGATTTATTCCTTTCACACCACAGCAGTTTCCCAACGATTACAATTGTTAATTTATAAATGAACTTATCGTGCTTTTTGACCATTAACGTCCATGTAATGTCCTGACACCTGTCTCATCACAGAAAACTTCACCCTATCACCAAGTTAGTTTTTTTTCTCGCAACAAAAAAAAAACATTTGTTCGATATTAACCTAAGATTACACGTCCCTGTGAATGAGCTGTTACTATAGAAATGTATATAACGTATTACAACAAGTGCATTAATGTTAAGCGTCGTTTGAATTACAGTCAGAACTATTGTCAGAGCTGCTGTTAGAGAAAATGAATCAACACCTTCTGACCAATCAGATTCGAGAATTAAACAAGGCTGTGGTATGAAATTCAAACAATTAATGTTACGCGGTACAATGCACACGTTGTGTAATTTTGGTTGTGTTTGATGGGAAAACAGTTGCGGCATAAAATCCGATTTGTATTGCAGTGCTTTGCGACTTTGTGTGACATACTGGTGCAATGACTGTAAATATGTTCCCTTTCCCAGACCCCATAGACATTGTGAAAGATGTCATTGCACCTCATGAGTACTTGGCTGAGGAGGATCCCAAGCTGTACAAGTCGGTGAAGACTCAGCGAGGCCCTCTGTCCGACAACTGGATCCAGGAGATTGGCCATAACCCGGGCAAGATTCCCATCATGTGCGCCTACAAACTGTGCAAAGTGGAGTTCCGCTACTGGGGCATGCAGTCCAAGATCGAGCGCTTCATTCACGACGTGGGTGCGTACAATCTTCTGAAAATTTCCACAGGGAATCCTCGGAATACTTACTCTGTGAGAGTTGTGGGGGAGGACGTTTGCTCAACTAATATTTCCTCAGCAGCCCAGCTGCTCTGATTTCAATTGCATGTGCTGTGATACAAGTGTGCATGTGTGTGTGTGGGTTTTCAGCTTGGGTAAGTCACGTTATCTAGACAAGTGCGTGGGCAGCTGCTGTGAAGCACTCTGCGAAGGAAGAGAGCGTTATTGGGACAGCCCTGGCTCTGTTGCCTTAATCATTAACCTGCTCTTAATGAAAAGTAGATTGATGCAGTGCCGCTCCACTGCAAATGAGGACATAAAGGATGAGGTAGAGAGACATAAGAGAAACCGAGAGTGAGACAGCGAATGAGAGTCATCTACCTTCCTCAGACAACATCAAGGCAGGATTAATTTCCTTCTCACGGGCTGCTGCCTGAGCTTTAATCATTTTCATTACTTCGATATCTTTGTGTTTATTGACTTCCATCACCGTTAATTTATCAGGAGCCCTTTGACATTCCTCTTTTTTTTTTTTCTTCCATCCACATATGATTCAGTACTTTGAACTGCTTTTGTCAGGCCAGTACTTAATTCTAGTGGAGTTTAGAGAGAAAACAGTTTGTGTTTGCTTTTCCGATCCACTGTGCTGATTGGTGGACTTGAAATATCCTAATTATGGATATGTTGTTATCGGTTCTATCCATATACAGAACCTCTTACCCAGAAACAAATAAGAAAACATTAACTGAACCTTCTGTTGTCCTGTGTATCCAATCTCCTGTCATATATAAAAATTATAAATGTATAAAAAGCTGAAATGAAATCGAACTTTGCTGTAACTATTAAATGAACACTAGTGATTATAATAAATGGTGGGGATTCTTTTTCATAAATGAAGGTAAAGCGTGTGTTTTGAATTATTTGTGCTGGGCGCTAACGCCTCCTCCGCACATTCTGCAAGCAAGAGCTTGAGCCAATCACGAGAGGAGGCAGCTTCAGTGTTTTCTATTTCTGACAAATCATGACCAAGCATAATGATTAAACGACGACTTGATCTCATGTACCCAAATACCCCAAATTTCCATTGCAAGGTCGTGCGCGTGTGTGTGTATGTATATATATATATGTGTGTGTATGTGTGTATATATATATATATATATATATATATATATATATATATATATATATATATATATATAAAATATATATATATATAAAAAATATATTACACTGCTACTGCTTTCAGGTCTTAGGAAAGTGATGGTGCGTGCACACCGGCAGGCCTGGTGCTGGCAGGACGAATGGTATGGCCTGACCATGGAAGACATCCGGCAGCTGGAGCTGGAGACTCAGCTGGCCCTGGCCAAGAAGATGGCGCAGTTTAGCTGCAGCGAAGACGGAGACGAGGATAACGCCAGTCCTGCCAAAGAACAGGACGCCAAGGAGGCGATCAACGCCATCGAGAATGAAGGCGCAACACGGAGTCTCGGGGACACGCTGCAGGCTCGGGGAGAACTCACCAAGCAGTGGTCCACCTCGTCCAGGTCCTCCCGCTCTTCAAAAAGAGGAGGTAGGAGCAACCTGGGCTTTGCTAGGTGATACAGGATGTATAGTGGGCATTTATTTGAGTAATGCGTTTGTGTTTCTTTTTGCACTGGAGCAGCAAGCCCGTCTCGACACAGCATTTCCGAATGGCGCATGCAGAGCATCGCCCGCGACTCAGACGACAGCACAGACGACGAGTTCTTTGATGCACACGGTAATTAAAAGTTCATGTCTCCTGTAGATCCTTATTTATTTCTATCGCTTCTTCCTAAGGTTCTCTAAACTAACCGTTTTCGTCAAACTCAACAGAGGACCTCTCAGACGGCGAGGAGATGTTTGTCAAAGAGATCACCAAGTGGAACTCCAACGACCTGATGGACAAAATCGAGACGGCGGAGGCAGACGAACCCCAAAGTAGGCACAAGATTATCACTGATGCACTGCAGAGCTCCCAGGCTATTTATGTCTCCTCAGCGTGGGATGATGATGATGATGCCTGGGGTTTTTTTTTTTTTTGGATGCTTCTTTCATAACCAAAAAGCCTCTAGTTTCTGCTAGTTTTTTTCCATTTACCTGGATACTTTTTGGAGATAGGAGATTATGTTAAAGCTTAAAACATTGTGAACTTAAATACGCAATTCAATTCAGCTTTATTTGTACAGTGCTTTTAACAACAGACGTTGTCCCAAAGCAGCTTTACAGAAATATATAAATTCAGGATATCGATTTTAAACGTATGAATTTATCACTAATGAGCAGCCAGAGGTGACGGTAGAAGCTATGAAGAAGAAACTTTGAGAGGAACCAGACTAAAAAGGGAACCCAGCCTCATCTGAGTGACACCGGATAGTACGATTATAAATAAATACACCCCTTCTATAAATGTACTAATATTACGTGGTCAAGCAGTGCAGTTGTGTAACCCGGAAAATTCATGACAGTTTTTGCATGAAGTCTGTTTTGTTGAACTTCTCCACTGTTCACTGATGGAGACTTGAGTGCAAAACTGTTTGTGGTAATTGCAGTCCTAAAGCTTTCATAGCAATTGTAGTCCAGGCCATCACAGCATAACTGTTCATATGAATTGCCATCCAAAGCCATCTTTATGGTTTTTAAGTGGTACCATCCTCAGTAATCTCGATGATCTTTAGGCTGCACAATCTGAGGCCCACATGGTGCAGCGAAAAGATCATTGAGATTACTGAGGATGGTACCACTTAAAAACCATAAAGACGGCTTTGGATGGCAATTCATATGAACAGTCCTCAGCAGCAGCATGTGACTTCCAATTGATGAGAACTCCAGCCAGAAGTAGGGCATCAGGATGAATCAGGCAGGTCCGGAGAATAGAAGGGGTCAGGATCACTGGTATCTCAGTGTTATCTCAGTATTACGTGTAGTTTGACAGAAATAGAGAGCGATCAATAGGTGTGATTATTGCCACGTAATGGTTAAAGACAGTGTACTTTGCGTGAGTGCAAGCAGGGACTCCGGTAAGACTAGCTATGACGGCATAACTAAGGGAGAATAAGGGAGACTCGGAAGGTAACGCAGACTTGAGGGCACCTTGGGACATAATGCGGCCAGCCACTCCACCATCAACAAAATTTTGCTCAGGTACTGTGGCGTGAGACCGTTTAATGCTTTACAGGTGAATAGTAGTATTTTTTAATCAATGTGAAAGTTTAATTAGTTTTTAAAGTGGGTTTGCTAGTTTAGTTTAGTTTCTATTTTTTGAAAATGCTTAGTTTTAGTTTAGTTTTTATTAGTTTTAGTCTTTTGTAATATGGGTTATTTGTCAAGGCCAGAAAAAGTATTGTGTAACAAAAACAGCATACAATTTTAGAAATATGTATTCAACAATAACACCAGTACATAAAATGTACATATGGGCACAAATAAACTGACACACACATGAAAGATGCTGTTAATCCTCTCTTGCGCCAACACATAGGGTCAGCTTCCTCGCATCCTTAATGATCTCTTTTAATTTCTGCTTTGCCGTATCCATCGTAGCCCCAATAAGACTGTTGACTCTTGCAACTCCAGGTGTTTTGAACTTTGGTTCGAGTAAAGTGGCAAACTTTTTGAAGGCAACTCACACAGTTGTGTAGACATCCCAGTATCAATAAACATATTAACCACCGCTTCCTCCCGCTTGTGGTATTCCTGCGTATTTACTAACCAGAAGCTATCGGTTCGCCGGTGAAAGCTCTGCTGTAGTGTTCTCTGTCCTGCGGTTGTCTCCGTCATGCTGCCTAGCCCTGTACCGGGGTTAGCTTCTGTTTCAGGGGAGGGGGGCTTGACGTTCTCCTTTACCTTATTAAGGTAAGCTAGGCTAGCCTCCTTGTGCGTGCTTCTCAAATGTACTTTCAAATTCGTGGGATTTTTCCCTTTAATAAATTGTCCACATATTTCACCACCTTCCACTGCAAGGCACTTGCTTTTATCTGACACACAATCATATTCAAAGTAATCCCAAATAGGACACTATCTCCCGACTTTCGGTACCGCCATGATGCTAGGTGAGGAGCATGGACTATGCTGTGTTCAGTTTGACATGGAATGTCGTAATTTCCGGGTTCCCAGTCGGAAATGTCAACTCTGAAAGATATTTGCTCTATGAAAGATATTGACAGAGACGAAAACTAAGGACATTTACTCTATAATTGTATTTAATTTTAGTTAGTTTAGCAAACAGACAATACAGTTTTAGTTAGTTATCGTTTTTTTGTAATGCCTCGTTTTTATTTCAATTTCAGTTAACGACAATGTTTTTTCACACCTAGTTTTCATTATTTCATTCGTTTTCATTTACGATTATAACCTTGGTGCAGTGTGGATAAGATAGGGGTGATGTGGTCATATCGTCTGGTTCTAGTAAGGACTCTTGCAGCTGCATCCTGGACTAACTGGAGCTTGTTTATGCTCCTACTGGAACATCCAGACAGTAGGACATTACAGTGGTAAAACACGTGATGGTTGCATACACTTGTTATTCGACAAGCCCGGACAGCTCAGTGCAGTTGTTTTTTCTTGACACACAAATACTACTGCTTTTTATGGTATAACACGGTGGCCAATAAATATTCAGCAGTAACAACAGACCAGAAATAAATCAGTAGTGTTAAGTTGCTAGACAATTGGGTATATAGGGGAACGTGATCTTAGTGACTTAAAGTCTTCAATTTCCACTGAAACAAGAAGTCAGGGCGGGACATATCGAGTGGCACCTCCCTCTTTTAAATTAGCCAATAGCCTTTAGCTTACCTCACAGCCTGGGCTACGCCGTACTTGACGGTCGATACCATGGATTTTTAAAATGTTGGGGGTGGGGCACTTCAGATTTTAGAAAACATTTGATTGGACAGAAAATCTGATGAGAAGATGAAGTGCAGAATGATGTCATGAAAATTGCTGCTCCCTATTGGTGGTAGAGAGAGAGTGTACATTTTGAATGCATGTGTCTTCCTAATGTAAAATTTGTCATTGTTTTGGAGCACACTAGCTTATAGATAACTTTAAGCCTAACATGAAGTACTAAAACTTCAATTTTGATTTCATGGGGACTTTAAAGGCTACGCTAACTTAAATTTCCACTCTTTACAACTAATCTCGGGGCACAACATGGCATGTCATTGCATTAATGAGCAGGTGTACGCATTTTCTTAAAAAACGGGTTGTTAAATTAAATTAAGACTGAATAAAACTCATAATAAAACAGATAATCAAATAAAGTAAATTAAGACAATTCAAATAAGTATATTTGTAAAGCTTTAAATTAATTAAAAGCTTGATTAAAATTTTTTTTGGTCAACATTCACAGCTTACCCCTCACAGAGAGAAGCTATGAAGCTCTAATTTAGGTCAAATCTTACATTTGATCTATACATTTCTTCGAATGCTAATTTCTCTGATTACTCCTTTACAGGTGACTTGTACCAGGACTCTGGGGTCGAGTATTCCGAAGCTGGGAATGTCCAAAGCCTTAATGAGGTACGTGTGAATTCTGCCGTTCCACTCATTTAGCGCGTCACAGTGTTGTTCGCTATCTATCATTTTATTATGCTACCAAAACTGATTTGTGGAAATGAGAGCATGAAATCTCTAGTGCACTCTTGTCCCAGTTTCAATAGCAGATCGCAAATACAGGGTTAACCTCGTGCCTAAGCCGAATTAGTATTCAGAGGAACATCAGAAGAACATTTGGCTCCAGCTGCTCGGAAGTTTCCCTATGCTGTTACTATAAGGTTAAGTGCAAGCTTGAAAGTGAAGTTGTCTACGTGTCTCGGAGCATATAGCATTGCGTCAGATCCAAAACAGTCAGCTTCTTCCCATCCAAGCTTTATCCAAATGAGGCAGCACTTAAACAGAAGTGTGTGTATCAGAAGGGGCGACGCCGATATGCACTTAGACTAGGATCAGGGCCAAGTTCTCATGCAGCTGAAAGTCATAGAGCGAAAGGAAGGGTAGGACTGGGGGGTGAGGGACCGTCAGAGTGTTCTCAGTGCTCTTTTATCCTCGCGTTCAGAGACCCACCAGACACAGGCGCCGAGTGACCAGACATCCAGCTGTGAGTAACGGCACAGCCCTTTTCCACTCTCATAGAAGCTCCTAGAGATGTAGCTTCCTTTTAGTAAACAGCTTAATTGAGCTTTAATATGTGCTTTCATGTGGTTAGCTAAATGGTTCAGATGATGCTTCAGTCTGCTTCCTCCCATTAGTTGTGGATTAGATTGTGGATGTGAATGTAAATCTGAGGCTCTCCCTCCTGAGGGACTAAAGCACAGCACAGTTTTGTATTTGTATCTCTAACATCCCTCAATTAGCTCATGACAGCATTGATAATTGAATGATGCGTTCAGTCAGGAGGCTCTAAACACGTTTGAAAAATGCACAATTAGGCAACTTGAGAGTTCCCCCAGGACTGGAGCTGCTGAAACGACACACTACGGTGAGGGATTTCCAAACTGACTGCTTAAAGACACATCACTTCTGTCTGATTCAGGATGGCTCGGGTCAACAGGGCCTGCAGTCGTCGAAGGTGCACGTGCTGCTCCTGGTCCTGCATGGCGGCAACATCCTGGACACTGGAGGTGGAGAGCAGAGCAGCAAGCAGGCTGATGTCAACACCATCAGCTTGGCTTTCGAGACCGTCATGCGCGTGCATTACCCGACAGCGCTAGGCCGCATCGCCATCCGCATGGTGCCGTGCCCCGCCGTGTGCGTGGAGGCTTTCTCGCTCGTGTCGAAGTAAGTCTGCCTTTCCGAGTTGATGTATATGAAACAGTAGCAATAACAAGTTATGCTTAAGTATAGACTTCTTGAGTGAAGATGACACTGATTATGTTTGCATGCATCCTATTAATCCGTGAATAATCTGATAGCATGGACATTTAAACCAGAATAAACAACTCCATTGTGACGAATACACATTATATACATTTTTTACAGTCATTTTTCTTAAATACTCCTATGTGTTCTGCTGCACTACACTAGTGAATGTTTATGATGTCTTTTGTCCCACACCAGTTTAAGTCCATACAGCTATGACGAGGGCTGCCTCTCCAACAGTCAGGACCACATCCCTCTCGCCGCTCTGCCTCTGTTGGCCACATCCGCTCCTCAGTACCAGGACGCCGTGGCTGCGGTGATAGTGCGAGCCAATCAGGTGTATGGAGACTTCATTAAATCGTTGGAAGGTACTGCATTCTCTGGCCAGGTCAGTGTCTTGTGATTTCACATCAAGAACGAATCTTAATCGTAAATTTTGAGGAGAGTTTGGACCTGTTGCTTATTTCTGGAATGTGTCTGTGCTGCTTGGAAAGGTGTGTCTGATAGGCGACTGTGTCGGAGGGATCCTGGGCTTTGATGCCCTCTGCAGCAGCAACATCACCGTGTCAGAGAGCCAGAACAGTAGCAGGAGAGGGAGCATAGTCAGCGTGCAGGTAATAAAAAGAAAACAACTGAGTTTTTATCCTGTGTCAAATTTTAGGCTATACGCAGCACCGATAGGTTTGAAATAAAGATCTTTACCATCAGGCGTATCCTCCATGTTGTTTGTTTGTTACTATGTTTGCTTCAAAACATTATCACTGATGGCTTCCTGACATTCTTTAAAGCCGAAGGTTGTGGCGTGATGAGGAATGACACATCTCTGATGGCGTATTAGACTCAAAAGCTTGCTCCAAATCCAACCTGACAGCTTTGACTGAATATTTTAGGCTTTTCAGGCCAGCAGCACAAGAATCCAAATTTCAGAGGGTTTGATTCTACACTGACTTAATAATGCTACTCATGAGTTACATATTTCAGCTTTAACTACACTGTATCATGTGCCAATGATTGCTTTCAAGAAATGACAAAAAATATATATACGTTTGCCCTGCAAATAATCGTATATATCTCTGAACTGCAGGACAACGATCTGCTCTCGCCGGGCATCATCATCAACAGTAGCCCGTCAGGCTCGGGTTCTGGTTCTGGTTTGTCCCTGGAAGGCAGCCGTCACTTGAGCCGCAGCAACATCGACATCCCACGCTGCAGCGGTGCCGATGACCCCAAGAAGCAGCTGCCCCGCAAGCGTAGCGACTCTTCCACCTATGAACTGGACACCATCAAGCAGCACCAGGCCTTCCTGTCTAGGTCAGATGCACAAAATAGCTCTGTTAGACAGACACTGGTGTACCCGTGTCCTAAGAACAAACATCATATTTGAAAATTGTACACAACACAGTAGCTCTGAGATAAAGCTGGACAAAAACATTATGTGGAAAAGAATTTTTTGGTGTTTCTTTTTTGTTGTGTGTGTAGTCTGCACGCCAGCGTTTTGAGGAATGATCCAGGCTCTCGGCGGTCGAGTAACAGCACGATGCTGGAAGGAGGCGGCGCTCTGGGCAAGTTCGATTTCGAGGTGTCGGATTTCTTCCTGTTTGGCTCTCCTCTGGGTTTGGTCCTGGCTCTGAGGAAAACCGTGGTCCCTTCTCTAGACGGTAGGTTGACTATATTCACCTCGACATTCATTTCTGTAGCCATGTCTTAATACATTTAATATACACCTCTTCACGTGCACAACCGTGAGGCAGCAGCACAATGCATAAAATCAGTCCTGTTTGAGGATTTCACAAACTGCTGATCTCCTGGGATCTTAACACACTGCAGTTTACATAGAATGGTGTGAAAAACAAAACAAAACCATCCAGTTCTGAGGGCGTAGACGCCTTGTTGATGAGAGAGGTCAGGAGGAGATGGCCAGACGAACTCAAATGAGGACTTTTTACAGCCGTGGCGAGAAGAAAAGTGTCTCGGAACTGTGAGACGAATGGACAGAAACAGCTGAAGACCATAACAGCTGAAGACCATCAGGTTCCACTCCTGTCAGCCATGAAAAGGAATCTGAGGCTACAAGTGGGCACAGGCTCAGCAAACAGTGGACAGATGAAAATTGGAAAAACATCGGCTGTTCTTTTTCATTGTGCTTCTGCCACATGATAATTCTGGATAATTTCAGGAATGAGCAGGTGTACAGGTGTATCTATTAAAGTGGCTGGTCAGTGTCCGTCTCTCTCTCTCTCTCTCTCTCTCTCTCTCTCTCTCTCTCTCTCTCTCTCTCTGACATCTCAGCTCTTTCTAACTCACCTTACAATAGGACTCCACTTGACAATAGTACTTCAAAATGAGTTCATCATTCGTTGCATTGTTGACTGTAATTAAACGTAAAATTCATGTCGGAATTATAATTATTGGCATCACTAATGCACTTCAGCCTCATTAAAATTCATTAAACCTACAATATTTTCATAAGTTTATAATGAGTTTTTTTTTTTTTCCAGTTAGCTCATTAAGTCTCCCTACCACAATATTCAAATGTACTTATGTTACTGTAAAAAAAAAGAAAAAGGGATGGCTCTCACAAATTAGAGACAAGGTGTTTGTAATGTCTCAGGATGGCTTAATAAATAAAATAAAGGCTTTCGTCAGTAATACCTGGGCACAGCACCAGAGCATCAGCTATGTGTGGGGAATCATGTAAACATAATTGTAAACATTATCTCTCGCACAAGCTTCGTAATTGACTTCCCACTGCCGAGGTGTTTTCGGTCTTGAAAAGTTCCCAGCTGTGGCTTTTCTTTTTTTCATATTTCCTAGCGCTATCCTATATAAGTATAGGAATTTGCCCTAATCGCAGACTGACATGGTTATATTAAAGAATTACATTGTGTTACACTGTGCATATGATTAACTCGGAACTAATTAAGGTAAGAAAAGAAAACGGTGATTATTTTTTTCTAAAAAAAATTCTTTATCAAACATCATGCTGTGGATTTAACTAAGCATTCAAATCTTATAAATGGCTGAAATGATCGTAGTTCAAAGAGTCAGCAGTGAGATGACACTGTCCTCCAATGTCCAACATGCTTCATGAAGAAACCAATAAAAATTGAGAACAATCCTGAGCCAAGCGTATTTCTCACTGTTAACACTAGGGCAGAAACTGCATTTGGTCATCCTCTGTTGGGTTTTGTTGCTTGCGTGTGTAACCTGGAAGCCTCCCAGATACCAGCCGAATGTAGAAATGGATGTGTTCAATAGCTATAGATCAGGACCGAAACAAATGTATGTATTTCTGGGTCTCTACTCCACCCCGTGTCTACACTTCAACTCACAGTATTTGCTGTATATTTATCTGTTCTCTTTACCCATTTTCCATTGTGATGACGGTTCTAAGCAGCAGGTTAATAAAACACTTCTCCTCTTCCCCAGTGGCTCACCTCCGTCCAGCCTGCCAGCAGGTGTATAACCTGTTCCACCCTGCAGACCCGTCAGCCTCACGCCTGGAGCCACTGCTGGAGAAGAAGTTCCACCTGCTGGCGCCCTTCAGCGTGCCACGTTACCAGCGTTTCCCTCTAGGCGACGGGCACTCGGCCCTGTTGGGTAAGCGCGGGTCAACCTCAGCCACACCGGCTCTCGCACATGTCGCGATCATGTTCCATCATGTCTCTCCCTTAAACATAATATGAAGGTTGAATTTTCCTCACACTGCTCCTGGAGAACTGACCTCAGCTCCAACCTCAATCTAACACACTTGATCTGAATAGAATAAGTATTCAATCGTGTCCGTGTTTCAAAGACATACGTGTTAAATAACGGTCAGATCAGAGACTTCAAGCTTCTACACCTAGAGACCCCTAAGACAAGCACCAAGGTCGTTAAACACCTTAAAACATCTTTGTCGAGTCAACCCTTGTCCATTCCAGCCCTTATAACTCTTTGATTCATGCCTGCTTTTCCGTCATCTGTTCATACCATTTCTTTGTCTGTCTTTCTTTCTGCCTTGTTCTGTCTTTCTTTGTCTCTCCCCCCCTCCCCTCGTGCCGTCCTGCCCTCATGTGCCCTCGTGCTGCGGCTGGCATGCAGTGGAGACCCTCCAGAGCAACCCTCACCTCCTGCTGGAGAGTGGAGGCCGCTGCCACGATGGCTTGGGCGAGACCTCCATCCCCGTTCCCGTGCTCAACTGGCAGGCTGTGCCAGCCACGCCCGAGTGTGTGTAGCCATTCCTGTTCTGTTGTTCACCTGCTATATGTGTGTATGTGTGCTCCAATACTGTTCCAGAGACTTGTAAAATCTGTGCCAAGGTGCACTGATGCTATTCTGGCTGCTCATGATGGCCCAACATCTTACTGAGACAAATAATGTTCTTTATTTCCTTTAATTTGTCACCCATGTGTATGCAGTTGCAAAAATGGTTATGGGAAAATTGGCAATTAGTAACTCATCAGTAGCAGTTCAATATGGAGAAGGAAATAATTCCAAACTCCAGTAACTCCTTAGTCATCTCCAGAATTATCATCATTCTTCATGGGGGGAAAAAATGAGACATACGGTGAGTGATGCTTCAGCTTGAACATTTGGGAACACTGTATAGTTTTATTTTAATGCAGTATTTCTTCAGACATAAAAATCCTTGTCAGGTTGTGCCTGGTTGCCTCCTGGCAGAGGCGACCAGGTTTAGTTTGGGGGAAAAAACATCATCATGATGCCGTCAAGTGGGCCAGTAACCACAGCACGGGTGGAATAGTATTATTAAAATGATTGTTAGAGTTATTGTTGGAATTATTTTGTTAGAGGCCAATGAGTAGTTTTTCCCATAATATACAATCATATTTACATCATATTCATTTTCCTGATGGGTGCCAATAATTCCAGAGTTGGCTTTGTCCTAAAATGTAAGACCTTTTTAAAACATTTTCAGTTCTCAGCTACAGTGCATCCGGAAAGTATTCACAGTGCTTCACTTTTTCCACATTTTGTTATGTTACAGCCTTATTCCAAAATGGATTAAATTCATTATTTTCCTCAAAATTCTACAAACAATACCCCATAATGACAACGTGAAAGAAGTTTGTTTGAAATCTTTGCAAATTTATTAAAAATAAAAAACAAAAAAAAAGCACATGTACGTAAGTATTCACAGCCTTTGCTCAAGTCTTTTTGAGTATGATGCTATAAGCTTGGCACACCTAGTTTTGGGCAGTTTCTCCCATTCTTCTTTGCAGGACCTCTCAAGCTCCATCAGGTTGGATGGGGGTCGTCGGTGCACAGCCATTTTCAGATCTCTCCAGAGATGTTCAATCGGGTTCAAGTCTGGGCTCTGGCTGGGCCACTCAAGGACATTCACAGAGTTGTCCTGTATGCACTCCTTTGTTATCTTGGCTGTGTGCTTAGGGTTGTTGTCCTGTTGGAAGATGAACCTTCACCCCTGTCTGAGGTCCAGAGTGCTCTGGAGCAGGTTTTCATCAAGGATGTCTCTGTACATTGCTGCATTCATCTTTCCCTCGATCCTGACTAGTCTCCCAGTTCCTGCCGCTGAAAAACATCCCCACTGCATAATGCTGCCACCACCATGCTTCACTGTAGGGATGGTATTGGCCAGGTGATGACTGGTGCCTGGTTTCCTCCAGACATGACGCTTGCCATTCAGGCCATCAGACCAGAGAATTTTGTTTCTCATGGTCTGAGAGTCCTTCAGGTGCCTTTTGGCAAACTCCAGGCGGGCTGTCATGTGCCTTTTACTGAGGAGTGGCTTCGGTCTGGCCACTCTACCATACAGGCCTGATTGGTGGAGTGCTGCAGAGATGGTTGTTCTTCTGGGAGGTTCTCCTCTCTCCACAGAGACACGCTGGAGCTCTGTCAGAGTGACCATCGGGTTTTTGGTCACCTCCCTAACTAAGGCCCGTCTCCCCCGATCGCTCAGTTTGGCCGGGCGGCCAGCTCTAGGAAGAGTCCTGGTGGTTCCAAACTTATTCCATTTACAGATGATGGAGGTCACTGTGCTCATTGGGACCTTCAATGCTGCAGAAATGTTTCTGTACCCTTCCCCAGATCTGTGCCTCGATACAATCCTGTCTCACAGGTCTACAGACAATTCCTTGGACTTCATGGCTTGGTTTGTGCTCTGACATGCATTGTTAACTGTGGGACCTTATATAGACAGGTGTGTGCCTTTCCACATCATATCCAATCAACTGAATTTACCACAGGTGGACTCCAATCAAGTTGTAGAAACATCTCAAGGATGATCAGTGGAAACAGGATGCACCTGAGCTCAGTTTTGAGTGTCATGGCAAAGGCTGTGAATACTTATGTACATGTGCTTTTTTTGTTTTTTTATTTTTAATAAATTTGCAAAGATTTCAAACAAACTTCTTTCATGTTGTCATTATGGGGTATTGTTTGTAGAATTTTGAGGAAAATAATGAATTTAATCCATTTTGGAATAAGGCTGTAACATAACAAAATGTGGAAAAAGTGAAGCGCTGTGAATACTTTCCGGATGCACTGTAGGTAGTATGCTTAGTGTGTGTGTGTGTGTGTATAAAATATATATATATATATATATATATATATATATATATATATATTTTTTTAATTATAGCTTTTTTTAAAAAAAAACTTCTTTTTTTAATCATTACTATTAATTACTAACCATTCAACTACAAGAACCTTTAACAGGCACGAAGTTCTGAATTCTCACCTTATCGTTGGACATAGGAAACATCGCTGCACTCATTATTGAAACTGGGATTTGACTTTGTGTTCGTAGCGGATGTAATGCACTCTCACGGGGGGATGTTCCTGGAGAACTCCTACCCCTCGTCTCCTGCCTCAGCCCCAGCGTCCCGCAACATTCGAAGACCCAGCGAGGTCAGCATCGCCAGCCAGGTTTCCGGACTGGTGGATAGTTACACTGCCTCCAATATCGCCAACAGTACGTCCACACACGCTCACACACGCTCACAAACGTTAACTCAAATCTACAGACAAATCTCAGGAGGAAAATTCAGATATAATGCATAACGGGCTTTTGGACTGAGAAACAGTTTATTCACTTTAGCTCATTCTATAGAAATTAACAATATGTATTGCATAATTCATTTCTTCTTATCAATTGATGAGTCTGGTGTTTTGTTTTTTTACAGTGACGATAAAGAAATCAATCAATCAACCAATCAAAATGTAAAATGTTCAGTATTATCTTTATAGCTTTCCTCCTTTTATGTTGTTGTTGTTTTTTTTATCTCTTAGCACAAGCATGTCATCTCAATCAGTCCAAAAAGCTTAGCCTTTTGTCCCAGCTGGCCCTCCCTTATAACAAAATGTCCTCGAGAAGCCCATCCCCGAAAGCCCGCTACAAGTTGCTCAGTAGCAGAGCGGCAGGCTCAGATGAGGTGAGCTGCTTCGAGCCCTCCCCTCTCCCCAACTCCAGCCCTCCGTCGCCGAGCATGCAGCTGGATATAGAGCAAGGTACTGCTGCCGGAGCGTGGAGGAACATGGGCCTTCCTCCTCCTCTTCTTCATTGCTGTTCTGTCCCATGTACCTGTTGGTCTGAACCACCCAGTCCTGCCCTGTTAGCGCTCACTAAACCCTACCGCAGTTCTCTGCATCTTCAGGCTATGCTGTACTGTAGCTTCTCTTTTTCTCAGTCCTCACTCCCCTCTGTCACTCATACCACCACCATAGAGTCTTCATCTGCAAAACCAAGCTTTCTCTGTGTCTCTCTGGAGGACCAAGTGCCTTTGAAGATGCTTTAAACGAACACGTTGTCTCTGGTATGATATTGCGTGGTTGCCCTGGGGCTGTAACTAATTGCATTTGATTTTTAAATTCTTTGGAAAGATATGGAAAATCGTAGTTTTTGCTATCGCGATATCATGATTGTATCATAAACTTTCTTTTCTTTTTTACCTAGACTAATGTTTTTGTTCCTATAATTTAGTTACATTTTGCCTTTTTAAAAATGTATCATCTTCATACGGGGGGGCACAGTGGCTTAGTGGTTAGCTTCGCACCAAACCCTCCACGGTTGGGGGGTTTGAATCCCCCCTCCCAAATGTGTGTGTGGTGTTTCCTCCCACAGTCCAAAGACATGCGTTCTAGGCTGATGTGCGTTTCCAAATTGTCCGTGCTGTGTGAATGTGTGTGCGATTGGGTCTTGCGATGTGTTTGCACCCCGTCCAGGGCGTCCATAAAAATGGTTACTGAAGATGAATGAATGAAAAAAAACTGCAAGCACATTTTGGAAATGATCCATGTTTACTTAATCGCACGTACACATGCACACTTTGTTAATTGATTCTATTTAATTATATTTATAATTAATTATTCCTTTGCGATAGGAGTCATTTTGCTAAAAATTGGATGTAAGTAGAGAATGAGCTCATGCATCTGAATATGGATTTTTTTTTCCTTTTAAATACATATAAATTTAGATTGAAACACTTGGTGAACTCTCAGAACGGTGTGCAGAATGTAATTCTGTAAATGCATCGGAGAGCATGAGGGAGGGAAAGAGTCTGAGCGGGCTCACCATGTCGCCCACCATGTCGCCTCAGTGCCATTAGAGCTGGCTTTAAAGCACTCGCTTTTTGGCTCAGCGGAAACAGGAAGCTGCCAGCTGTATCTCATTTCACTTTCCTGTCCTGCTTGGGCTGCGCTCCAGGGGATCGGCTGCCATCTTTTTGTAAACGGGTGCTCTCCATGGTACTGAAGCAGGATGAGATTTCAGGTTTGGGTATGTGTATTTGGCAGCTTGGACTCACTCTTGTTAGGCTGTGAGAGGAAGAAGATATGAGATCTCGACCATTGCACGAACCAGTGCACTCCAGTGTTTCCACTTCACTTCTTTTCCCACTGCCCTTCACATTTACCTGTGTCATATCTTCAAACCTTTTGTCGCTTAGTCCAAGCAGTCAGAGTGTTTAAGAACGTGTTCTATCCTAATCCTATACATTAGGTGCCAGTGTTTTGTGTGATCGAGTCCCTGTTGCTGAGAACCCCTCAGCATGTTGCTATTGGATTGTAATTGTTTTAATCGTCCTGCAGTTGCTGCTCGTTGGTGGGGGACAAAGCGCATTGACTTTGCCCTGTACTGCCCTGATGCCCTGACTGCCTTTCCCACCGTGGCTCTACCTCACCTTTTCCATGCTTCCTACTGGGAGTCTACAGACGTTGTGTCCTTTCTGCTCAGACAGGTATTGTTATATCTGCTGTCCACAAGCCCTGCCTCACTTTTTTTTATTTCCTTGATTTTATTCATTTCTGTCTCTCTAATCCTCTCTCTCTCTCTCGATCTCAGGTAATGAGGCACGAGAACTCCAGTATTCTGGAGCTGGATGGGAAGGAGGTTTCAGAATTCACACCCTCCAAACCACGGGAGAAGTGGCAGAGGAAGAGAACACACGTTAAGATCAGGGTGAGCTGGTTCTCCACTTTTCCACATCGAAAAATGTATTACATACACTTACTGTGTACCTACACTCATTGGCTGTTTTATCAGGTAAAACTTCTAGAGTAATGCCTTGTACACATATAATCACACTCTGTCGCTATATAATCTGTTGCTATGCGCAATTTGTCAGCCCCCCTCTTCTCCCTCGTTCAGTGCAAAGAGACTAGAGCTTTGTGGAAGATAGGGTTTGTTTGGGGGTTTTTTTTAGCTTGTGGTTGCCAGCTCTTGCATATATTCTGACTGCTCCTGAAGCTATTTCTGTTTATACAGACCACTACATTTTCAACCCAACTTCCTCAAGATATAAAATGACCTAAAGCAGTTCAGTTGAATAGAAAAAGAAATTGATATGAAAGCACAAGGGCTTCCGAAATGTAAAAACAAAAAAACAAGTCATATATTTATTAGCTAGCCCAGCGATCAAGTATCAAGTCTAGTGTGCTTGCCCAGTCACATGTCTTTATGGCCTGGAGACCTAAATATCTAGGCTAAAAATAGTAGCTAACATAATATATAGCAGGATGGAATATTTTTAGTGTACAGCTGCACTGCACCAAAAAAAATCCCCACAGTATCCTAGAAAGAGAGAGAGAAAAAATCTTGAATATAGGTGACTTTACTCAGTAGTTCTTATGAGATTACGATCAAACCAATGTAAGATTATTACGCCTATTTCTAGATATTTTGTACGAATTTCATGCTTGATCATGCATTATTGGCAGCAAGTTTTGCTTATTTCAAGCACGTCTAGAAAGATTAAATGTACAAGGCTTAATAATCGTATATTTCTTTTATGGTAGTCTCGCAGTGAGAAGTGTACACATTTATGGCAGCGTAACGTGACCAGGTGAATATGTGTTGTAGAACGTAACCGCAAACCATCGCGTGAACGACGGAGTCTTTACGGAGGACGGCATGCAGGTGGTCTCCGGCCGTTTCATGTACGGTCCATTGGATATGGTCACTCTAACTGGAGAGAAGGTAAACTATCAGAGACGGTGACCTTGCCTCTTTCAGTATTAGCAATCGTTTATGCCATTTTTTTATCCTTGTTCTTGTATGTTTATCACTTTTATGCTTGTTTTGCATTTGAAGGTTGACATCCACATAATGACACAACCTCCATCAGGAGAGTGGGTGTACTTCGACACAGAGCTGACCAATAGCAGCGGCCGAGTTTCTTACACGATCCCCGAGAGCAAACGACTAGGGATCGGCGTGTACCCAGTCAAAATGGTGGTCAGGTATATACCAGAACTTCCTGGGGGGGGAGGGCAGTGAGTGTTTTCACATATCTTAAAATGGGGTTAGAGTGTCGAGTTAGCTGTCAGTGCCCTGGATTAGTTACGATTAATGGGGTTTGCTCATTCTTGTCCACATTTATTGGCGAGTAGTTTACCAATAGCTAGAAGTCTGGCTTGCGAGACTTTCTTCATGGACTTTGAGTTCTATGATGGTTTGTGCGTAATAGACATGCTTTTGTTAATTCCAGAGGTGACCACACATCTGCAGACAGCTACCTGACTGTGCTGCCACGTGCCACAGAGTTTGTAGTGTTCAGCATCGATGGCTCGTTTGCTGCCAGTGTGTCTATTATGGGAAGTGACCCTAAAGTGAGAGCAGGGGCAGTGGACGTTGTCAGGTACATCGCAGCATCCTCATTTAATTCCAGCTACCTTCTCATTCTATCTTCTCCATGACTCTGGTTAAGTTAGATGTTTTGGATGAGAAGGGGCCAAAGGGAAATGTGAATCATTGTTTTTTTTTGTTGTTTTTTTTAACAAAATAACATTCTGTCAGCTGCCTTTAATATTCTGACTCAACTGGAGAAATGGCGCACGTAACTCCTCATCGTCCGTATTTTTTCTGAGCCGCCAATTTTTTTTTTCTTCCACAGTAGTGAAGTGTTTGCAGTAACATTATACCTGGCAACCTCGCTGAGAACAGCTTGCTGTTTAAAACATCTTGCATTTGGTTATTGTCCTGTTTTTTCCAGGCACTGGCAGGACTTGGGCTACTTGATCGTGTATGTGACGGGCCGTCCAGATATGCAGAAGCAGCGTGTGGTGGCCTGGCTCTCGCAGCACAACTTCCCTCATGGCATTGTGTCCTTTTGCGACGGTCTGGTGCACGACCCACTTCGTCACAAAGCGAACTTCCTCAAGTCCCTCATCGCTGATGTAGGAAGCTGGAGATGCCTCGATTAAACGCGGCATCATTTTAAACGATATTTAAACATTCAAATGAGCAAGGCTGTTGTGCGGTGAATGAAATGGCAAGGTTTGAGCTTGTTTTCTACCTCTCTGTCTGTGTCCCAAGGCACATATGAAGATCTTCGCTGCGTACGGCTCCACGAAGGACATCTCGGTGTACACTTCGCTCGGCCTGCCGCCGTCTAGCATCTACATTGTTGGCAGACCAACGAAAAAGATGCAGCACCAGTGTCAGGTATGCCTTAAGAGTTTAATCGAAACGCAGTTCTTTATGTACGTCGAGTTCGTTTACTCGATGACGTGAAATACGAGTAATCTGATTTTAGCAGTCCGTTAAAAAAAATGTTGATGTGGATTTCAAGGAATCGAATAAAGACGGTAGAATTTTAGCTCAAGAAGAAATGAACCACCTTCATCCAGACCTGCGAGACGTCAAACCTCAGTGCATCGTTGCTTCGTCCTTATGGTGGTCGCCATTTTTCAAAATGCATGGGCCCCTTCAACTAGGTTTCTGTATGTCTAACTCTATATGGCTGGAAGGAGCAGGTGTTTGAGTGTGTCACTCGCTAGCTAGTGTCTTAGCAGTGCTCTGTTTTAGACATACTGTACTTTCTACAAGACCTAATCAGTGGTGGATAAATGATGCGTTCAGTAGCTCCAGTGTGCTTGCTCAGTGCTATATTTTGTGTCCCAGAAATCTAGCTAAAAAAAAGCTCGTTAGTTAAATGCATTAATAGAGACTAAGGGAAATGAACGGGAAGTATATAAATTCCCAGGTAGGTATAGTTTGCGACCTTGACAGAAATTCACCAAGTCATTGGCAAATGTCTCAGGTTTCCACCCTCATACTTGTAAGGCTATTTCTGATCAACGACTTTTAGACTGGCTGGTGGAAATATTAACACTAGAATATGGCTCCAAGGGCTTGCAGCCTCTCTCAGACCTCAAGGCTCATTCCAACAGGAGTCTGGCCATGTCCTGTGGCACTCATTGCAGGAGATTTGCAGGAGTTCAGCCGCAAGCTGGGTCCGTTCTAATACGTTTGTTAGGTACTACTAGCTAGATGTTACCAGTACACCGGTAGCCCATCCTGCCCTAGGTGTGCATAGGGTCATAATTACAGACGATGTGTCGGGCACGACCGTCTTTTTCTGAACAACAGTGTCTCAGTGTGAGCATGATCAGGAGTTGGGAGTTGTCCAAGTCTTCCATAGGTGGATTTCAAACATTAAATGATGGAAAGAGAACGATAGCTTACTATTACTGTAACGGAAGTTCTCTTAAACATTCAGTGGAGAGATCCACCAGGCATACGCAGCTTGCTGCTCAACAAGTGAATACCTTCAGTGAGATGGAGGAGCATGGCCATATTCCTGCAGTTAGGGCTGGTCCAGGGGCAACTGGATGCTTATACAGAGGGTCAGGGTATGAATCTCTCTCCACTCCATGTTCCAGAGAACTGGGGCTACGGTAACGGTAACATCATTACGTATTAACATTTACTGACTGCCCACTTTCAGTGCTTAGGCTTCCACGATCATTGAGTTTGAGTAAACAGGTTTTTTTTAACGCAGTACAGAATTCGTGTCAAATGTAATGTTCGAGGTAACCACATATACGCTGCAGGTTGTATTTCTTTTAAAGATAGTCATTTCAACCTCACAAAACCCTAATGATAACATGAATGATATAACGGTTTTTATTTACTGCCCTTCATCACTCAGCTCTGTGTTCTCCTTCTCTTTGTCCTGTCCTCATTGCAGTTCATCTCAGATGGGTACGCGTCTCATTTGTCACATCTGGAGTACAGTCAGCGCTCTCGACCGGCCAAGACAGGCAGCACACGTGTGACTCTGCGTAAGGGAAGCTTCGGTCTGGGTGCCAGTAGCGACTTCCTGCGCAAACGCAACCACCTGCTGCGTACCATCTCCTCCCAGCCGGCCCCCTCCTCCTCGGCCACGTCCTCCGGCCACCGTCCTGAGCGCGCTCAGAGCCAGTCGGAGTTTGACCGCGAGCGGGCTGAGCGTGCACAGAGGAGCATGAGCATTGCGGCGGGCTGCTTCGGGCGTGCAGGGAAGTTGGAGGGAGGCACCCTGAGCCCCAAGTAACCCTCCATCAGCTTGGCGTTTATTACCGGGAGTCCGCCGGTCCACGGGATTTTAAAGGAAGTGTGGATCGGGAAGAAAATGGGATACAATGGAACGGACTCTGTGAGAGACTGGCACGGCTTTTCTAATGTAGCAAGAGTGGCATTGGGGAAAAAAAGATTTTGTTCCACTGAGGTAACACACCAACAAGAAATCTAATGCCTTACGTATCGCTCTAGATTTTGGAACGCTGGTCATTGCCTCTCAGTTTGCTTGAATGTACAGAGGAATCGGATGCTTGGGTAGTTCTGACTCCTCCAATCTCCACCTGCATCATCAGAAAAGTGGAAGAAGTCTCCAACGTCATCGTGATGTCCACCAACATTTTCCACCTGTAGATACATGCCTCCCTCCTCACGTGCTCAGGGCAGCCGTGTACAGACAAGTCGGCCACGGTCAATCCCAGAAACCACTCGTGTTAGCCACACTCAAGCCCTCTTTGCCAACCTCTTGCCCTCAGTTTCTTCCTCTTTTTACTAAGCTATTCTTATGGAGGGGGTTCTCGTCAAAAGCCCTGCAGCATTTGGCAATAAGGACCCACCGTGTTGCGTCTTGTGTTCAGCTCACAGGTCATCAGAGGCCTTACTTCTTACCACACAAGCATTAAACATACACGGGGCGAGTGCTGCTCTGGGGCCGAAAGCGAGGACAGTTGACACTCGAGCTGTAATTTGGCAACAATCCCTTTATCTGGCCATCATGCTTGCAATACCTCTCGGACATCACTAGGGTGTCTAGCGCTCCTGAAAACTCTCGCTCATGTCTCCGGTGCGCCATGGCATGTATAGATAGCCAAGTACAAATCCTCCTGAGCCTCCACGCTACCACGTTTCCTCAGCACCCTTTTTTCTCCCTGGTTCCGGAGCAAAAACCACTTTGCTGCTCCGTTCCTCCGAACGAGACGACTGGCGTAGGCGTCTATCCACATTTACAAAGAGTACACTGGGGAGATCCGTTTTCTCAAGACGCTCGACTCGGTAGTCGGTCGTCTCTCACCAGTTTGTGCACCTTTATTGCTTTGATTTATCTGAAGAATCAGAGTATACACGGACAACTGGCGGCGCTCGATATAACCGATGGCCAAAACCATTTCTTTTCCAGAAGCTGTAGTTACGTAAATGTATAACCTCATTGTTCCTTTTGCACAAGTCGATAGTGGAACCTTGTTACCATCTCATGTGGCTACATATTGTTATCGTGTAGTGCATGATCTTTATTAATATATGACAGATTTCGAGTGCGTGCGCACACAACGGTAGTATTTATCTCTATTGTCAGGATTAAAAAATGTGCCAAAATTAGAATGATCATAGGAAGGACAAACAAAACATCAGTTATTTCCTTTGTAAATGTACTACTGGGTATTCGATCCGAGCGTCTGTTCGAGCTGTAAAGAAAGGAGTTCGGCACGTGTATAACGTTTATAAGATTTCTATCATTTCAGGTCAACATGAAGTCCTTTAAAAGTCTGTGCTCTAGCTTACTGTTCATATGTAAGTGAGATGTATAGAACTATTGCAGGATATTCTTTTAATCATAAGCTGTGATTTTACTTTTGTTTTTAGATTCAACGGCATGATACGTTGTAGCCAAATACTGTATAGAGGTTGTTTTTTTTTTGGTATTTGTTAACAGGCAGACACTGGATGTGAGAGGATGTGATGTATTTAATTAGGATCTTATTGGAGTTGTATATTTGAACGGAGCGCTGGAAGGTTTTTGGATGCAGCAGCCGCTTGTTTATAAAAGTTCAGGGGATTGTAGAATGTTTTACGATCGTGTGGGGAATAACCGACGTGTAGATATTGTAAAGATGTACATTTTACTATATAGGAAATGTATGGTGAGGAATTATTTATGTAGATTCGCAAAAGTAAATGTCAGATTTTAGTGCATTCATGGTTGCTTAAAATGTTTTTTTTTTGGGGGGGGGGGGTAGTTTCTTTAAGGACCAACACCATTAATGACATCAGCGCAGTTTGTGTACAACAAGACACCACCGCACAGACAATCAGTCTCGGGCACACAAACAACACACCTAGAACACAATCATCTGGAAATAAGACACTCATCACTCATCAAATACTTAACCGCCATTGGATGAAAGACTTTCTGGGGAATGTAAAAGATTTATTTTATTAAAATCTGGCAAGTTTTAATATGGTCTTTTTTTTTTTAATTGGAAAGGTTCACCAAATTTAAAAGAAATTTCTGTGAAGAAATTTGTAATTTGGAGAAGTATTTGAAGGCGGTGTGCGTAAAATAGCAACGTCACACAAGCGTACTCGAACGTAAAGTGTTTCTGTGTATAATATAACGCCTTCACGGAGGTTTTTAAATCAGTCCAGCAGAGGGCGCAAATAAGCAGCTTCAACGCTAGAAAATGCAGACGGGTTTTTTTTTTGGAGAAGTTAATGTGCAATATGTACTCGTGGTTGATTTATTTTATACAGAAGTCCAGAAATGTCCGGCACTTTTTCCTCCACGAATGACAAAATCTCTGTTGGAATCACTTTCTGATTAAGAGGTTAAGATTAGCTGTTTCTTAATGCTATTTAATTTAAAATCAAATCATATTGCAATCAAAAACCAGTTCTACAATCTCCAAGAGCTGTTTGTTTGTTTGTAAATTGTTATTATTTTTGCCATCCTTGCCATTTTTCCCCCCTCTTTTAATTCAACCAAGTGATTTATTCCATCCAATGTTGTCTCCAAAACATTTAGAGATACAAACTGGTGAATATTACTGGGAACCACAGGAAATATATAATATAATCATTTCTATATTACAGATTTATAAACAAGCAGCAGGTCAGGTTTTGAGTGTAACGTTCCATTTTTCAATAACTTATTACGAATTCACTGTCCTCTGTGTAGAAATCAGCATGTAATCACATTAAAACAACAAAAAAAACATGAATTTGGACACATTTCTAAGTTAAAGGCACGATGTGATATTGTAAAAGCATCGGAGAATGTACTGCTGATGCACACTGTACTACAGCAAAGACGTGGCAGCAATTCTAAACGTTCAGTTTTGGTTTCAGACTCTCGGAGAAAACTCTGAGCATTTCATCACCTCATGTTTCTTTACCGAGTTTTCAGAACGTTTCTCAAAACCCCGTGTATTTCCAACCGTACACTCTGAATACAAACTAACACTGTAAACAGTTTTGATCTGAATGACTTCTCGGCTCTTTTTCACCCACTTGTGCTCGGTTCTGTATTATTGTATGTACTGTGGATTAAATACAGTTGGACAGCCATGATGTTTCTGTGATCTTTAGTGGAGAGAAAATGTGAAATTTCTACATTGTGTTTATTTGGGATGCATCAATACTGCTGTTTTATCATGTAATATAAAATCTGAGGTATTGTGGGGTTTTTTTAAACTCTGTATATATTTATCACTCGCAATCTTTCTTCTTCTTGAAGCCTGCGATGAGAAGGACGGCCAGTGTGATCTGACAAATTACTAATGAGTGGTGTGAGAAATCATACAGCAGCAGATCCAGTCCTTATGGGGTTCTTTATTCTTTATGCCAGCAATACATCAGATGTGCACATTCATACACACGCTCACACAAAGTTGAAACTGCATCAGCTAGTCTCAGGATCAAGAGTTTCTCATTATTCTTTTAAAAAAAAAACAGCTTTCACATGGAATACATATTTTGATGATTAACGGAAGAGAATAATAAAGACCTCTCTGTGTGGCGTGACATGATGCAGCTTGCACGTGTGGACACCCTGTTTCCAAATCAGCGAGTAGTCACGTTTTTGGACGTGTTACTGGACAATCGTTACATCTGATTACCGCTAACTGAACGTATAAACGGTCCGTACAGGATTTCGTGCAGAGTTTCTTCTGTGATTGTTGTGCCCAGAAATGCTGAGTTTTTTTTGGGGGGGGGGGGGCAGAAAGCTACTTAAATTGGCGAAATTGTTGTGCAGCGTCTTTCACAGTGATGTTTGTTGGTAAATGAGACCTTTTTAGCTGTACTCATTTTCGACGCATGTAAATCGAAGAGGGCTTTGGCTGAATGCGTGTTGTGGCGAGGTCACATGACGTGCCTTGGCCCAAATCTGTGGAAAATCTCATTTTGAAAAATCGCAAGCGCCTCCGAATATTGCGGAGTTTGCTTGATTTTGCATTCAAAATCAAAATTTGTGAAATCCTGGATGTACAGATAGAAGCATGATGTAAGTGTATTTATAGTGCAGTATAGGGACTCTTACAGGGACTCTGGCTTGGGAACATGTAGCCGTATCAGCCTAAGTAGTGCTTGTTAAGCTTCGATTTCTTCTAAATGTTACAGGGGAGAGCTGAGTGGTGGATGCGAATTGGCCATGACCAAAGTAAGGCGGAGATTTCAAATAATAGTTTTTCTTGATTTCATTCAGGGATTTTCTCCCTCCTTTTCAATGGTTGTCTAGTTTTTCACTCCATTGTGTTCAACTATTCTCTAGATGCAGCGCTGCTTGAGTGCAGCGTCACGCCACGCAGAGGTAGTGTGTGTGAGTGAAACAAGCTGAAGTCAGCAGGACGGTACTGACTGTAAAGGACGGCAGCAAACACACAGACTCAGTGCGTATAAATTTAATGGCAACAAAAAAAAACAACAACAAAAAAAGCATTACACTGCAAGTACAGTAACAGCTGCAATCGAAATGCCCACGTCACACTCCTCCATTTACACATTTAAGAATGCTTTACTCCCTTTCCCTCTCTTCACGTGTCAACCACCAAGACTAAACGCTTCCCTAATCCTCTGTATTGCCTCAGCGACAATGTGATGATGTCATGAAGGTATTTAGTCACAGGTGTGTTACAGCAGGGTGAACATGACTGTGGTGAGTAGGCCATGTCTATAATCTCTTCATTCCAATACTTTTTCATCGATGTGCACTCAGAAGAAAAGAGTCAGAGAGTACAGGAAGAAAAAGAAAAAAAAACAACAATGATTTGTTCTAAGCTATACACAGTCACGCTGGCCTAATCTCAGATCAGTGTGATGACCAGCTGAAAATAAAGTGATAAAATAGCGCTTACTAATAAGAGCATGTCATGGATAGCTGGCTGCATAGAACCTGCATATCTTTTTAAAATACTATTTAAAATTTTTCACCGTGTGGAAAAGGAAACTCGGATTTCCAGCTGAAGTGGGTGTGTCCTAAACTGGAAGGGTTGGGTTTTTGTTATAGTTATTAAATATGAACCCTGTATTAATATGCCTCTGAAAATACTGAAAAAAAGCCCCAGCTGTAGAAATAGCAGTGTGGTGGAGGAATTCTGACTCTTACAGTTCCTCAACCTCTGCTGCATCACGCGGGTGCATGGCTGCAGGGTTTTCCAACCAGTTCAGTTGGCTTTAGTTTTCAAAATCTAAACCACTGCGATCGTGACCAGGCTGTTATTAAAGATGAAGGAAAGAACGCTGGAGGTACAGCACTGGTCTTTCTTTGCTCAGTCACGCCTGCATGCAAGTGACTTTTTTGTTGTGCACCACAGTGTTGATGCACAGCTCTGGTCTTTCTTTGCTCAGTCACGCCTGCATGTAAGTGACTTTTTTGTTGTGCACCACAGTGTTGATGCACAGCTCTGGTCTCAACCACATGCCATGTAAACCTAAAAAAAAAAAGTGCACCTCCTATTCGTATCTGTATTCATTTAGAAACACTATCTGAATAGTTTATTCATATTAAGTTATATGTTGGCGATCACTCAGCCCTCACAAGCTATTAAGGTACTGAGCTAGCTCTTAATATGGCAAGGCAGTGTTTTAAACCCAATACTGGAACACAGCTGAGATTTCCATTTGCATCGTCTGTTGTTCAGTGACGGTTCACTCGTCCGCACACGCCTGACTGGCCAAGTCTAGACCAGTGCTTACTGACTTTATGGAAAGTATGTGAAGTTGAATATTCTGCAGTTTGCTCTCTTTTTCACTGTGTATATATCTGTGAAGGTCTTCACATCTAGGGCCACTGTTATATAAATCGAGGAGTTAGGACACGTTTTAAAAGCAGCCACATCGAGTGAAAATGTAGTTTATACACACATGAGTGCAGGTGTAAGGGAACGCACAAGTAAGAACCAGAGCCACTGTGTGCATGCAATTATTCAAAATCTCTTACGTCACGTTGTGGCCTTTATATTGTACGGTTTTATAAAAGTCATTTGAGTTAGAACTGGAATTCATTTGAATACTTTACAATTAGACTTAAACGTGTGCTTCTTAACTCTGTTTGAAATGAAAGGAATTGGTACAAGAAGTGAAAAAAGTTACTCATGTACACAGAGATGAGGGTGAAAGGCTGAAAACCTGGAGAGCTGCAGTTTTCCTCTTTCAGCTGCCGGATGTGTAAGCAGTGAGCTCCGAGGGTTAGAGGGCTCGTGGCCGTTTGGGGTTGATTTGCTTACTGGCTTGCTCCTCCTCCTGAAGAGCAGACCTGAACGCCTTCACTTTATCTGTTTCAGAGGGGAAAAAAGGACAATTTACAGAGATCAAATTAACCATGAAGATTTGGACTTTACATAAGCATGTTTGTGAACAATCTGAACAAATCTACAAGTTGACGAGAAGTGAAATCAGGTTTGTAGTTCAGTGTTGGGCAAAATAATAATAATAATAATAATAATGATCCAGTTTTAACAGGTGATTTCTGGTCTTTTGGAGAACTAAGAGTCCAATCACAGCTATGAAGTGACCAACGTGGATGTAGTACAGACAATGAAGTAAGCACGGAATAAAACACAACAGGGTGTGCACAGTCCTCAAACTTAAGGAAAACCTAAAGTTACAGCTATACAGGATATCGCAGTTTTTTGGTGACTGTTGTGGCCAAAAATTCTTGATTTTGCTGCGACTTTTTTCTAAATTTGCGAGTTTTTGTGCTTTTTTTTTATGCAGAAAACTACTAGGATTGGTGAAATTGCAGTTGCACGAAATAGTTTTGCAGGCTTTCACAGCGATGTTTGTTGGTAAATGAGACCTTTTAGCTGTACTCATGTTCAACACACGTGAATCGAAGAGGGCTTTGGCTGAATGCACGCTGTGATGACATCACACTACGCATCTTGGCCCAAATCTGTGGAGTTTGGATTAATTTCTGCGACAGCAAAATCCTGGAGGGACTGGCTATATCTCTGACTGTTACAAAGCCCTGACACTGCAGACTCCTTCCTCGAACACTCAAGAAACGCTCACGTTTTTAACAATCAATTTATGTTGAGCGTCTGCCATAAAGTCCCTGTGAATGACTTGTTACTATAGAAACAATGTATTAGAACGAACATTGCAGAAGATTAATCAATGACTCCTTCTGACCAATCAGAATCGAGAAACAGAAACCCCAGCGTACAGTGTTGAAGAAACAATTAGAACTATGAGTTTGCCTCAGTACCAAAGAACATCTGCTCTGAAGTTTGCATTTTGGTGCAGATGTTTTCCAGGCTGATTTAGACTGGCCCCTTAGGCATTTATACACATTGACATGTTCATACGTGTAACAGGGCCGCTTTTCACAATGCGTCAAGACAGATGTATGAGGCTCGATTTAGGTTAAATCTTCATCGTAAAACTCAATCCTCCTTCATTTACACAGTTAAGCTGCTAAGAAGACAAAGACCTTTTCGTCAGCTCAATGTGCATCCAAAAATAAATAAATAAATAAATAAATAAATAAACTCAAATAGCAACAAGCTGAAAGCTCAGGACCAAGTCATCATGGACGATCCAGTATTTATTTACCTCTGAGCTCTGTTAAGATTTCAATCTTTTGATCCAAAATTTGCTCCAGCTGTGTTGCGTACGAGTCCACGTCATAATCCACTTCCTCAGTCATCTCTATAAGGACCTTCTCATCTTCCAGCCAGCGTATAGACTCCTGCAGTGGAACACAAAGCATGCGAGGCATTTCGAATGGAGTCGCACACTGTACACACGCACGGTGGAATTTTTTTATTATTTTTTTATATTTTTTAAATGCAGCCATTACTAGAATTTCCACTCCAGTTTACGGTGTAGACAATGCAACCTCCATATGCAACAACTGATACTGATCTGCTCCAAGAGGAGGATTTCTTCTATCCGCTCATGTTTCTGAGCTGATGAAACCATGCAGGGGATGATGGGAAAACCGGCAACACTAACGCTGTACCTGAAACACAGCTCTGTGGTCCTCCAGAACCTGCTCCTCCATCTCCACCAGCTGAGACACGGCCTCATGGAAGGTGAAAAGCTGAGGAGAGACCTCCTCCTCCTACACACAACACACACACACACACACACAGTGTTATTGATTTGCCTGGTTATTATGCTGTGTATTTTTACGTATTGGTCCACCACTACTGTGTATATAAGTGCTTTATCCTGGTCAGGGTCATGGTGTATCCTGAACACTACAGTAGATGGTAGGTGTTTATCAATGCCCTGGCCATAGTTTTTTTTTCCCCTTACATTCTGTTCACATAGCAGTTTAAGATCGTCTCTCTGAGGAGAGCTGCCCACTCCCCACTGCGGCTCCAACACGTCCAGCTGGCTGATCGGATGGCCTCCTGTTCTGCTTTCCATCACTGCACCCGGGTCGACAGTCAGCTCCTTTACTCTACACACACACACACACACACAATTACACATATTTAAACGACCAACATGTTCATAACGTTTCTCACGGCCAGGTAATGAAGCAAACCATATGAAGAGGACCGTCATGAACTCTAACCCTCGGTCATTCACACAGTACAAAAAAGGAGATGATGTTTGTATTAGCTCGAACGTGAGAAACAACACCAGGATTTGAATGGAAATGGTTCAAACATGCCCAGATGCAGGACTACAACTGAGAGAGAATGGGGTTAATGACATGAAATCAACAAGAACACAAAAATAAAGCACACATGGCACCTCCACACTGAAATGAAAGCAACTCATAAAGCAAATATAGTCGATGTGTGAACAGAAAACGAATTAGCAGAGGAGCGTTTAAAGAAGCGTGACGTTGGGAAAAGAAGAAGACCTGCTGGGTGAGGGAGCAAAGTCATCGTACTCGTAGGTAGGAGAGAGTTCGGAGCGGCCGCTTCCCCCCTGAGAGAAGGGGATGTCTGAGGGGCTTATCCCAAACTCCTTCACTCTGACAGAGGGACAGACAGAGAGACGACAGTGTGAGACTTGACACTGTACACATGCGCTGATAACTGGTTATTCAACATGCACAAGATTATTATTACTGTAGACACTTCACCATGTCTTCACTGTATCAGTGGTTTGATTTGGATCTGTAGATTACCAAACTGTATTTTTTAGCTAGCTAACGAGTGACTACAAGCGTCATAGGAACGGTATCTTAATTAAATTTGATGACGCACACAGTCAGTCAAAAACACCCTGTATTAATGTTTTTGGTTAAACATCAAGGGTTCAAGTTAAATATTGTAGAATTAGGGGCGGGAGGAATCTGGATCTGGATCACTCGATGCAGTACACAGAACATATTTGTTCGCGGGGAAACTTATTTTAAACGACTGTATGCAGAGGAGAAGCCACTGGCGGATTTTTGGATATCCGTGCACGCAGAATATAGAGAACTCCCATTCACATCGACCGATCTCTGTGAGGCGGTTTTCCCAGCACTGGTGTACCCAAAATTAAAAAAACAAGCGTAGAGCCAGAGTCCGAAACATTGCGGAAGGGGGGGGGGCATGACAATGTCATTCTTAAAAGTGGGTAGCACTTGCAAAAAGATTAAGGACTGCTGGTTTAAGCCATGGCATCAGCACAAGTGTATTAAATTATTGAGGAACTACATTTGGAGAACTGCGCCCAGGGCCAGAATGCCTGTCTCTGTTTACATGGGCCTCCAGTCAGTCTTTTTATAGACACCCCTACACCAATCATCTCAGTCTGTTCGGAATCCAGTGAGCACTCAGCACAGCCAGATACAGAAAACAAACAAACAAAAAAACCACACTGGACTGAAAAAAAAATAATGAAGAAATAAAGTGAAACTAGAATAAACACTGGCAGCATTACTTCAAGATGGAGAAACCTCATTTCTTTATTGTGATATCATGACGATCCCTGGTAATACTAACTCTAACACCACGGATCCCAGGGGTGTTGCTTTGTGTACATGGGTGGGAACGGGAGGTGGGTTCGCCTTGGCAGCTAGACACTTAATCTTGACTAATGCACCTTGAACCGAAGCCCATTTTAAAACAATTGTGGCTTAGACAATTGTCCGTACACACAAAGAGATAAGCATGTACACCTCTAAAGCAGTAATGCTACAAACAAATAGGCTTTGTACAAACCTGTTGGCGTATCTCAGCGTATTTAAGGTGTTTTCACAAGAAGCCATGCCAGGAGAGATGGTGGCAATCTGCAGACGGCACAGATTTACATTAGCATCATCACTATCTAACAATCCTTTAGTCACTGCACTAACTTACACCAGTGCTTTCCTATTGGGAAGTGGATTACGACAGTGTTGTACACTTTATTCCTGAAGAATGAGAAGCTGATTAAATAGGAGCTCCATATATATGAGAACGCTTTTTTTTTCTCTCCTCCAGATGCCACTGTGCTATAATTAAGCTCTGTGTCTTAATTAAGTTAAGATCCAAGCTCACACATTACTCGTGCAAGTAATAATAATTCCTTACGTTGATATAGAGCTTTTCTAGACACTCAAAGCACTTTACAGAGTATGGGGGGAAACTCTTCTCAACCACCACTAGTGTGTAGCATCCACATGGACGATGCGACGGCAGCCGTAGTGCACCAGAAAACCCACCACACACCAGCTACTAGTGGAGAAGAGAGAGTGATGTAGCCAATTCAGAGATGGAGGTAAGTGTTTTGGGTCTGGCACTGTGATAGTTTCAATAGTACAACCACACACATTATTATAAAAGAATGGCTGCCATTTGGTAAAAATGAATTACTTGAATATCAAATGTAGCAATTCACAAACTTGCAGAGACTCCTGTCCTAATACATTCATTATGTGTGTAAGAATACTGCAGGTTAATATTTTGGTAAACTGGACAACAGGGTCTTCTTTATGGCTAGAGCTGAACATCTGTGTTATACGTAGAAATAAATCCACTTTGGTGGTTAGAATGCACGCTGGTTAAACTACAGGGACACGCGATTAGAGGTGCTGACCATCTCACCATGCACGTTCGGGAGTTCTCGCCAATAAAGGAGTCTCGCAGAACCTGCGTGAGCTTACTGGCTCGGAACGGAGTGTGAGGCTTGTTGCGACCCAAGGCTCTGATGCACTCCTACCAAGCACAAAGTTCACTTTATTAGCACACAAATAAAAGACTGAGGTAACTTCTAGAAAAGAGCGTGAGAGAGAGAGAGCGAGAGAGAAGGCAAACCTTTAGAGCCAGTAAACTTTTATTGATCTCGGCCCCTTCGAGGCGAGTCTGGCGGTCGGCGCTGGACGTGTCCGCCCCTCGCTCGTTGCCCGCCAAGTCTATGAGGGAGAATTTGCCGTGCATTTTGCCTCTCCTCCGCAGAATGATCTGGAAAACGGCATGGCTGCGAGAGGAGTGTGCGTTGGCTGAGGTCTGTCCGGACGTCCTGCAGTAAGAAGCACAGAACAGACTAAATGAAGACCAAAATATTTTAGCTTTCAGCACAGAAATGTTGCATTCTCTAATCTGATTGGTCAGAATATGATTCATTTTCTATAAGAGCAGCTCTGACAGTAGTTTAGCTGTAATTCAAGTCATTATATTAATAAGCTCGCGCAAAAACATTAACGTTTCTATAGTAACATTTAAACTTAATAATAAACATAAACAGATGAGTAGGGCAGGACAGAGATCTTTGTCTTTGCAGTTTCTCTGTAACATGACAAGCTGCATTTTTTTGTCTTATTGAGAGAGAGAGAGAGAGAGAGAGAGAGAGAGAGAGAGAGAGAGAGAGAGTGCGAGAGAGAGACTGTTCCACAACATTAAATGTAACTGTAAATGGTGAAAAAGTATATGCCCCATCCTGATTTCTTCTGTTTTTGTGAATACTAAATTGTTTCAGAAATTAAAACAAAATCTGAGATAAAACAAAAGCGACCTGAGTAAACACAAAATGTTATTTATCGAATACCAACTGGGCCTGTGTGAAAATGTATTTGCCCCCATAGTTACTAATTCCACAAATCTATGAAACTACATTCATAACAGGGTTCAGCTGGACTAGACACAACCAGGCCTGATTACTGCAAACCCTGTTCAATCACATCAACACTTACATACAACTTTTTCAACAGCATGAAGTTGGTTAAACGGTCTTACCCAGTAACACACTGTGACAAAGTTGGAAGGTGATTGAAATACATCAATGTGGGAAGGGTTACAAAGCTATTTCAAAAACTCTGGAACCACAGTGAGAACCACCGTTATCTCCAAATGGAAAAACTCGTCACAGTAGTGATCCTTCCCAGAAGTAGCCGACCTTCCAAAATTCCTCCAAGAGCACAGCGAGTACTCATCCAGGAAGTCACAAAAGAGCCAAGGACAACATCAAAGGACCTACAGGCCTCTCTTGCATCAATAAAGGTCACTGTTCGTGACTCCACTATCAGAAAGACACTGGGCAAAAATGGCCTCCATGGAAGAGTGGTGAGGTGAAAACTATTGCTAACCCAGAAGAACATTAAGGCTCGTCTTTTGCCAAAACACACCTTGATGATCCTCAAACCTTTTGGGAGAATGTTCTGTGGACTGATGAGTCGAAAGTGGAACTGTTTGGAAGACAGGAGTCCCATTACATCGGGAGTAAATCAAACACTGAATTCTGTGTTTTGAATTCAATTCAACTGCAATAATTGAGGGAAACATGAACTCTGGTCTCTACCAGAAAATCCTAAAGGAGAATGTCCGGTCTTCTGTCCGTAAACTGAAACTTAAGCACAACTGGATTATGCAGCAAGACAGTGATCCAAAACACAGGAGTAAGTCCTAGTCCTAGAAGTAAGTGAAAGACTGAACTCCAGTTATCAGAAGCGTTTAGTTGCAGTCATTGCTGCTAAAGGTGGCAACCAGATTTTAAGTTTAAGGGGCAATTAGTTTTTCACATGGGTGTTGGATCACTTTTTTTTTTTTTTGCTTCAATAAAAAATAAAAAAATACAAAAATAAACTGCATGGTTAGTTGCCAAAAGAAATCAGGATGGGGCAAATACTTTATCACAGCACTGTATAATGTGTCATGTCTATGAACGGGAACAATAATCCATTCTTGAATACATCATGATTCATAATTTAACTGTCAACACTTCCAAACATTTCTGTGCAAAAGTATTAGGCACCCTGACTGTATTATAGAGGTCTATTTGATGACTTCTACATTATCGAGTCAGTACAAAAAAAACATTTTAAATTTCCAAACATTAGTTTTCTAGCACAAAATGAAATGTTACAGAAAAATGTTTGTATGTCGGTAAAGAAAGCAGTATATTACGTAAGAGACACTTTTCAGACAAAAATACACAATGAAGGCTGCTGGGTTTTGCTGCAAAATAAGAAACAAGTGCAACAATCAAAGTCTCCAGAAGAACCGTGACTGGATCTGCAAGATAAATAAAACTTACAGCTCATTTCCTTATAAAACTGCACACATTGTACCTGAGACTACTAAGGTTTTTCTTTTTTAAAGCAAAGGGTCATCAATCTAACTAGTGACTTTGTTTCATTTATTATGGTTTATTTCTGCACTTTTTTGTATTTGTTTAATGTAGAAAGATTTAATTTCTTTATTTTTGAAGACGTCTTTGCTGTACAACATTTCTTTGCAAGCCTTTTGCCCAGTACTCTACATCAGTCCCAGTGTTTTTCATTCATCATAAATTCTTAAGCTGAGGAAAAGGATAATGTAAAATGCAAATCGAGATGCTCATACCATCTTCACCCTGAATCAAGAAGAGGCAAATGATTTCCACCGTTCTCATCTGTCTAAAGTTGATCTGCCATTTTGAGTTGGGAAAGTTCTCACCTGCAGCTGTTGCCCATTTCTATGAGTTTCAGGACGTCCTCAGTGCAATGAACCTCTCGTTCCTGCAGTCCTACAACCTGCACCTGCTGCTTGCCGTCCTCCAGAACTCGCAGCTTCGCCTTCCTGTTCAGCAGGTCAAACACCTGCACACACACACACACACACACACACACACACACACACACACACACACACAGAATCATGTTTAAAACTCCTTCAAGGTCAGGTCAGGTTTAGGTCATGTACCTAAAAATGGTTTGAGATGAATTAAGTATGAAGGTGCTACTTGCCTTTCCACTGTAAATTTCAAAGAAGGTGGAGTAAATTTGGAGATCTAACTTCTTGTAGTTTGGCTTCTTTAGCATTAGAAAAACGTCCCGTGCTGCAAAGAAAATAAGTTTGTTTATTTTTTCAAACTTTGAGTTACTACTCTAACCCGAAGGTCTAATATTTACCTGCCAGTGCGTAGATCCCTTTAGAGCAATCCTGATTTTTCCCAGAAAAATCCCCACCCATGGTCTGGAACAGAGAGAGAAATAGATTAGGATGTTGAGATTGGGTTAATGGGCTTTGAAGCAAATCTGTTCCAGTAAGACTAGCTCCTCTGGCGTGAGGTTATTTACAGTAACACCTACATGAGTTTTACCGCTTCCCGTTTGTCCGTATGCAAAGCACGTAGCCATCCCCCTCTCAAATATGGTCTCCACAAGCGGCCGGGCGGTAAACCTGAAAGCAAAGCTCTTGCAATTACTACACTTTTCCAGAGTTTTCACCTGTCCTCCACACAACACTTTTAGTGTCTATACCTGTAAACCATTTCGTTCGTGGCAGTATCATCGAAGGCATAATCAAAGCGAAAGGTCTGGTTCTCCAGGTATCTCGTTAAGTCCACTTTCTGTTTGGGTTCGTGGACCATGACCACGTCCTTACTGGGGATGGTGATGACGTCCAAGTCCTTCAAGCTCATCTCTATGAAAGATTTACAAACGTACCAGTGAATACAACTGGACCTCATTAAAAAATAGTCAGCACATCATTTACACACTTAACACTCCATTAATCCGTGAGTTTACAAGAATTCAAATATTCTCTTTTTACCTTTTTTGTTCAGTGGCCGTGCTCTGACACACACACATATCCTGTGCTCCTCAATCTGGAAAAATGATCATTTCAAACACAGTGTACTATTACACGGTATAAAATGGATATTTTACTTTTATTGAACTCTAACTAAATAAAACGGTGAAAGCCTGACATTATTACCAGATCAGCAGTAGTCAGTGGCCTGTAGTCCAGACTGGCTCTGAAGTCCCGGATCATGCACATAATTTCATAATTAGGTGTTGTTGTATCTATTTCCTGTGTGGAAGATAAAACAAATTATTTTCTTAAAAAGGACTTTAATACCACCTTTACACTTTTCTGAAATGAAACGGATTATAGGAATTCAGTACACCGAATTCAATTTTTGTATTATATTTTCTTTTTTTAAACAATCAATTGATCATTATCGGGGCGCAGTGGTGGCTTGACGGTTAAGGCTCTGGGTTACTGATCGGAAAGTCGGGGGTTCAAGCCCCAGCACAGCCAAGCTGCCCCTGTTGGGCCCTTGAGCAAGGCCCTTATTCCTCTCTGCTCCAGGGGCGCTGTATCATGACTGACCCTGCGCTCTGACCCCAACCTCCTAACATGCTGGGGTATGTGCTGTAATGTATATGTGACCAATAAAGACTTATTATTCATTATTAAATATGTGCTAATCTACGTTTTGCAAAAGAAAAAAAAATTTTCCCACAATTATAACAGTCAGAATTATTTTTAGTCTTATTGTGACACATCAATGGGCAAACTTTAATTAACAGTGTTAATTAGGTGAATGTGTGATTTAAAGTCAAAAAGGTTTGAAAACAAGTTATGATGTGAAAACTGCAGATAAACATAGCCAAAGAAAGCCAAGAAACGCTTATTCTTTTAGCACAAATCATTAGCTCAGCAGCGGAAATGTCCGTTCTTTTAAAATACATAAAATGATTATTTATGGCACGAAGCTTAAGTGAAAATGCCTGTTAAACCTCTACCTGAGAACATCTTTCATATGGTGACAGTATAGAACAATTGGTAGCAAAGTCACATAGTCTTCGGAGGACTTTGTGGTAAGTCTAGACTTGATATTTCACCACTCGTACAAGATGTTTCATCAGTCCAGAACCGTGTTCGGGATTATTAACCTCGTCTCTGGTGAGCTGTAACCCTGTACCTGTGCTCTCTTCTCCCTGAGCTCCTGCTGCTGCAGGCGCCTCCTCTCCCTCTTCTCCTGCAGTTTCTCCACCTCCTTCACACAGTTTGACTTCCTGCGAGCTGAACACGTACAACACACACACTAAATATACTTTCAACAAAGAACAAAACCCAAACAGTTGTCATTTTAACGCTGCGTCCTAAACATCCTCCCTTTGTTAAATGTTAATTAACGAAGCTGCGCGTGTGACATGCTGCAGCGAGACGAAGTAATTACGTTAGCCTGAGCCGACTGGCTGCCCGTGAACAATGGTGACAAGGCGTAACATCTAAGCGGCGACTGGAAACCAACTCTAAATGCTGTGTTTGTTTTACAGCTAAACAGTAGCTCTGTTCAAGCTTTGGGAAGCTCTTCATTCCACTGCGTTAAGTGTTTTGTGGAGATGATGCACTCTATCATTTGAGAGATCACAAACTCCATTATAACTGAGAACTACTGTACCTGTACTGTGCATTTTGGCTTCGATATTTTAGAATCAAAACGGGGGGGTTGTTGCCTTGTTTCATACAGTAGACAGTACTTTATTACTTTGTGCACTCTGTGCTTGCGTGTGCGTATTTGACATTAGACTTAGCACTGATGTAGAGCCCGGTGTTTCCATAATCAGTTAGGATGCACTTAGAACCTTGGGCAATAAAACGGTTAATAAAATCCTGTTTCATTCTGAAATACCGAAAGTCTAATCATTAATGAATTAAATACAAATCTATAAAAATCACCACAAAGCATAAAATAAACTATTATTAAATTAACCAGGGTTAACAAGAATTTTTTTCCTTGAGATATTTTTTTTTGGCGCATTTTATAATCCATCTTGATTATCAGATTTGCTCTAAAGCCAAATTAAATGTATTCTATTTCATTGCATTATATTCTTTCAAAGTTCAAGGGTGATGTAAGAAAAAATAATCACCACTTGCAAGCTCTTTGCAGTCAATAAGGAATGTAATTGCTGGTGCAATATGCTTTGACTTTCTTTTCCTGGGAAGGACATGGACTGATGCCTTCTCAACGAGCTGAATGTGAAGAGCCTGCACCTCCTCCAGTACATGCTTACATTTCATTATTTATTATTATTTTTAATTTATGGGATACAAGAAAAGAAAAAAGAAAAACCTCTATTCAACCAACTGATACGCAAGTGATCCTCAGGATTAGGGCCTGCCTCAGCTGAGCGGAGTCTGATTATTATTTCTAAAATATCAGCCTAGATGTTTTAACAGGCTAAAATTTTATGTTATTGAATATGCACTTGTGTGAAAAAAGGGAAAGGAGCCAACATCGTAGATTATCGCAGCATCATGTGTTGCGCAAAGGTCATGTGGATGCCTTTTTCAGAAACACCATCAAGCTGTTCAATTCAGCGACCTTATCTCAGGCAGACTGCTTTACTCTGATCACGCAGCTGTTCTACTCAACACGGTGCTGCTGTGCTGTGTTTCTGTACCATTCTGCTGCTGCTGCAGTGTCTGGTGCTGGATGGGAGGAGGAGCTGGAGCACTAGGAGCTTGTTCCATCTGCTGGCTGGGCCGCGCTCTCGTCGTACCTATGACTAGCAAAATAAGCACAAGCGAGTGCAATAGACTTCAGCACGGGGAGCAACACAGGAGCCCACGTACTCATTTACACCAAGAATTATTACAATAATCCTTTCTGTTTCTCCTGACTGCTAGAGGTAAGCTAATAAATAAATACAATGATGTGTTTACTCTTAATCCAAGGTCTATCCTCCTCTTTCAAATCCTGTTCTAATGTATATGCATTAAAAAGATGTTTTTTTTGGCTGATACTGTACACCGTTGGAGTTTATTCACAAGGCTTAACTGTACTGAATCTGGGTCTTTTCTAGCTTATATGGAATAACTGGAATGCCTTGCACAATGTATTTTTTTTGGGGGGGCGGGGTCTTCTGATCCATGTTAATGAATGGGTGTCTAAACTAATGATCACTGCTATTCATGAAAGACCATCTGCTGGCCTTCAGAGACAATGTAGCAAAACCATTGCAGCACAATATTTCTTTTATAAAAGATAATGCCAAGCACATCCAACATGTTCACACTTTATAGCCAAGGTAGAGTTTACATTCTGGGTCTTAAAATGTGACCTTAATTTTTCTCGTCATTAATAAAACTTACCGTGGCTGCTTTGATTCTCTGTCCTAGAGCGGCTTACCTCGGTTATCCCTCGCAGGTGCTTCATTCTTAGGTGGTGCTACCGTGCGGCGATTCTACAGAGCAAGGCAAAAGGGTTACGCTAAGCTAATTCAGAATCATCGCTCATGCTCCAGTACAGTACGTGTGAAAGCAGGGAAAAACAGTCAAAAATCTCTTTCCATGCATTAAGCAAATTGTACAAAACAGCACTGCAATCCCGATCAGTTAGAAAATAAAGTTTCTATAATAGCATGGCTCGGACATTAGGCAAATCACAGGTTTCAATCAACGCTCTCATTCTAAAATGTTTTAGTTTCTATAGTAACAGCTCATTTACAGGGACTTCAGGGGTATACAGGTTGGAGTGCCGCATAAACTGATAAAAAAAAAAACACCACCACATATATCAATATCATTATTGCTATGGAGACGTTTATTTAGCATTTTTGGAATTCAAATTTCGAAGGAGTCCCCAGTCCGTTTATCCATATGTAGTTACATTTAACTGTTGAGGAATGTCCATGAAACACTTCCTGTTTTCACTTACATTATAACAGCTAAACAGCTGTTTCTCTCACCAGCTTGACATGTTACCGAGAAACAACAAAATGTTCATTCCTCCGTTCTGAAGACTTTCCTGTGTCCTTAGCGTTTTGTATCTTCTTGGTAACGGGACATGCTGCATGTTTAATAATCAATACTCAGTTAAAGGCCTTGAACTATTTGTAACAGCCTTCAACTGAGAATATTGATTATTAAATATGCAGCTTGTCACGTTACCAAGAAAATACAAAACGCCAACGCCTCAGTCCTGAAAAGACACTTCAGGACATGCTGTTATAAGATAATACTCAATTTTGGGGTGAACTCTACTTCGCTCCTGGGCTACATCACACTACCCCATCTGTAGCCATGTTTCCATTCACGTGTTTTTATGCAAGATTTGGGAAATCGCATAAAAAAATTTTTTTTAAATGCTGGATGGAAACACCAGATGCGGAAAAAATATATTTATTCGGTAAATATGATTCAATTTGCCTCAACAAATCATGTGACTGGATAACTGGCTCCAAAAAGTAAAAATGGCTGCGAGCGAGATGCTTTATTCGAAAAACCTTTCGTGGGATATTCAAATTTTCACAACTTTGATAGAAACATACCTATTGGTTATTTTTCTAGAACAGCATGACCCTGTCATGTTTTGAATCCTAACTAGCAATATTTTCCTAAATGTTATTCAGATTTCTGTTCTTACTGACGGATACGTCTTAAAAAGCAGCACAAGCTGGGAACACACCTTATTTGTGGGGATCTTGTTCACTTTAACAGAACTTGACACAGGAGGAGGCGGGGTCTCTGGACTTTGTGCGATCTCTTCATCGGGCGCAAGGTCGGGATTTAGTGCAAAAATGCTCTCCAGGTCAATCTGTTCAGGAAAATCAAAAGGGTTAAATGTCATCCACATTCTGAACAGTTATACTGCAGCCCTACAGCTACTGCCTAATAAAACACACAGCAAATTATACCAGTGTATCTGCATTTTTATATCATCTGCACTGACTATGTGGCTTCTGTCTTTAAGACGAGGCAGTGACATCGAACTGCTTTGAAATAAATCTCTACCTAACCCCATAGACCAACACTACACATCTGTACACCTGCGAGAAGAGAACGTGTCACGAGATGAAGACAAAACTGTTTTAAATCGTCATGTTGAATATTAACTGTGACTTTTACGATCCAAGACATTTACTTCAGGAGACATCTTTATGTGTTACAATAAACAATCATGCGCTTTATAAAAACACAGGCTGCACCTCTTTCCCTTTTGTGTCGCCATTTTCAATCCATTCCACAGTGACGCTATCATTGTCTTCATTAAGCGACGTGACCATGGCCTGGTGTATTCGTCCTGCAACGAGAACAGGCATCACATCGTTTAATCATTCTGCATGTCCAAATTCTGCATGGATTATTTATATATACACACACTTGATCGTGATTAGTCAATAAATTCTACATACAGCCATATTTAATAATCAATATTCTCAGTTAAAAGGCCTTGAACTATTTGAAACAGTTTTGCAGTTTTTAAAATTTGTTTTATTTAGCGGATTCTATTTTTTTTGTTGGGTAACTTATTTCTGTGTTTCAGTCATAGGTTTTATATAATTAATTTACAGTGGGGGAAATAAGTATCGAATGCGTCAACATTTTTTTTTTTCAGTAAATATATTTGCAATGAGGTTATTCACGTGAAATTTTCACCAGACTTAGCTGAAATGTATTTAATAATTAGTGGAGAAGCCTTTGTTTGTAATGACAGCTTCAAGACGCTTCCTGTATGAAGAAATTAATCAGCCGCAGTATTCAGGTGAGATTTTGGCCCATTCTTCTAAACATATTGGATTCAAGTCAGGTGATTGACTGGGCCATTCTAACGCCTTGATTTTTTTTCTCTGAAACCAATTGAGAGTTTCCTTTGCTGTATGTTTTGGATCGCTGTCCTGCTGGAAGGTCCAACCACATCTCATCTTCATCATCCAGGTGGATGGCAGCAGATTCTTCTCAAGGATCTCCCGGTAAAGGTCTCCGTTCATCGTTCCTTCAATTATATGAAGTCTGCCAATACCATGTGATGAAAAACAGCCCCACACCATGATGCTTCCACCTCCAAACTTCACTGCTGGTATAGTGTTTTAAGAGTGATGTCTGTGCCATTTCTTCTCCAAACATGGTGTGTAGTATGACAGACAAAAAGTCCAATTTTGCTCTCGTCTGACCAGACTACACTCTCCCAGTATTTCATAGGCTTGCCCAAATGAGTTGTAGCAAACTTTAAACGAGCTTCGACATGCCTTTTCTTTAGTAATGGAGTCTCGCGGGGTGAGCGTGAGCAGTGGAGAGCATTGCCTACTGTTTTCTCTGTGACGATGGCACCTGCTGCCTCCAAGTGTTTCTGGAGCTCTTTCTGAGTGGTCCTTGGCTCTTGAGCTACTTTTCTGTCTATTCTTCTGACTCCCTGGTCAGAAATCTTGCGAGGAGCTCCTGTGCATGGCCGGTTGATGATGGAGTGATGTTGCTTCCACTTGCGGATAACCCCACTGGTGCTTACTGGAGGATTCAGAAGTTTTGAAATACTGTACTGTAATCTGTATCCTGATTCCATCAATATGTTTCACAACAATAAGGTTGTGAAGGCCTTGGGAGAGCTCTTTGCTTTTACCCATCATGAGATGATTCTTGTGTGACACCTTGGTAACAAAAAGCCTTTTTATAGGCAATCAATTTACAAACCCAGCTGATAATTTGCACAGACAGGAGGTATAATTACTTGCTAAATACTTATGGATTTCAGCTGGTTCCTTGCCTTGGAGAACTGCTTTTTTTAACGTCTTCAATACTTTTTTCCTGCGTCATTCCACTTTATTACACACAACTTTATTTATGGACTTTAATGTTGTGAATTCTTTATATTTGCGGATTTCTTCAGTTAATACTGATATCTGGTGTAAATTTCATATGAATGGCCGCATTGGAAATATATTTACTGAAAAACATGTTGACACATCCAATACTTATTTCCCACACTGTATAATTTGTGCTTTGCCTTCCTGTATGCAATTTGTTTACAGTCTAGCAGGCAAACTGTTCATTGCTGATTAATGGCTATATCTGTGCAGAATTACACTTGGGTTATTAGTATACTATAAAAAAGGGCATGCGGTCAAAAGACAGATAAATCGTGAATCGCTATTTATAACAATTGATCATCAGCCAAAATATCAGAATCGTGACAAGCGTACTTAGTGTTAGGTGGATAAGCAGTAGGGCAAATAAAACACTCCTGAATATAAATCTAAAGCCAAACTCTTATTCAATATCCTTTACAACGTACTACGTAGCATCCGCTTACAACCGTGCCGCTTCAGAAAGAACGACAATAAATGACAAAAAAGCTGCAGAGGAAGTGAAAGGGTTAAGGAAATCTGTGAAATACGTGAAGCATGTGTACAATAAACGTGTCGACAGGATTATAGTCATTTAACCACTGGACAGTCCCGATCGCAGAAATTAACGCAAAATCAAGCAAACTCTGCAGTATTCGTACAAGCTTGCAATTCTTTCTAATTTACCGCAGATCTGGGCGAAGAGGCGTCACGTGACATCGTCACAACACGCACATTCAGCCAAATCTCTCTTCCATTCACGTTTGTTGAACCCAAGTACAGAGAAAAGATCTCATTTACCAACAAACATTACTTTGAAAGAAAGTTGCAATTTCGCCAAGTCAAGCAGTGTTTTCACAAAAAAAAAAAAAAAAACACCCCACAAAAAGCCCCATCAACCAAAAACAGAAGATGAATCACAAATTTTGAAAAAAGCCGCAGCAAAATCGAGCATTTCTGGCTGCAACAATCACAAACAAAAAAACTTCCTGTACAGACTGATTGGAAATATTAAATATAAAAATAAAATTTCAACTTTCAAATTTCAACTTCAATATAAAATTTTAGATTTTAAGCAAACGGAAAAAGCTTTTTGTGACATTATCGAGTGCATAACATAGCGTATAACATCTGTGGACTTACTAATGGCAACATAAGCAGGAATGAACTTATTTTAAGTCTGATTTTACTGTAAAATGTGTAAAGGTTAGTGGGCAGTGTGTGATCAACAGCACTAAAATGGAAGATCTTTTCCTCAAGCCAGTACCAGAGCGGATGGGACCGTAAGTAACTAGCATGGTAAAACATCTTGAATCGCAAAGTGTCACTCAGGTCAGTTGTGTAGATTTGGGAAGTGGCATCCTACTATAACTGGGAATCATTTTGCCAGTTCACTTTCAGTTGGACTAGTCAGTGTGGTCAGATGAGCGAAGCCACTCAGCAGACGATGACTTGGAAATGCCGCTGATTTTATATCCTTATGCAAAGAACTAGGATTATTACTTGTCACACTATATGACATGATCCCTAGAACATTTAGGATGAATTCTGTAACATAACCTATCCCTGAGATAACATGTTCTCTATATCAGATTATACGATGAAGATCCTCTGATGATAGACGTGTGATTAAAGAAAATCACTGCGTTCGGCTTAATGGTTGCGTCAACAAAAACATTCTTCGATCAGAGCTTGAGGTATTCATAATATTTGTTTGTTAACGTTATTAACATAATTCATTAATTTTTCACCATTACCACTAACGTGTCTGTAGCCGTCCCATGAGTTTTGGATCATCCTAAGCCGTCCTCTTGTCGGTCGCTTTAAGACAACGCTGTCGCACAGTGGCATTTTAAATAAAATCTTCTGACAGTGACAAACATTGGAGATGGCGGTCATTAATCACGATGGCGCTAAATCTGTCACCAGTGAGCAGGACACTTACTGCTCTCGGAGACCGCCGATCTCAACTCATGACTAAAGAATTATTTCACAATGTGTGATTTTCACCTGCGCCAGCAAAATCAGGCTGAAACTCATACAGTGTAACGCTGGCTTAAAACAAACAGCATCTGTTCACATCTGTCTTTTACAGTCAAGTCAAAAGCAGTCTTACAGGACGTTTGCTTCCGTACTTTACACACTTACTCAGCAATTACACGCATGCGTGTTATTTTTCCACACGGATACCTGCAATGCAGTAGAACATCCCAAGAAGATTATGCCTATAAATCGATGTTGGTAATTTCACAGATGTGCTTTCGTTATTTATTTGCATTTGATTAAAAATCAACAAAATTTTGTGTCCCGCTTCTGTATTTTGTTACCAATAGTATTTAGTATTTTTTTCAACGCTCCAACGTGGCTAGCAATTAAATACGCTAAAGTGTGTTACTTTACAGCATTTGCGGTATGTTGACCTTGCATGTGTCGTAAGTGCAAGGAAGTTATACGTGTCGATTGTAAGGTACATTTAGTGGGTTCGGAAAGTAGACACTTCAGTTTTTGCACATTTTATTGTGGCGCGTTTCATTATTGAGCATCAATCACCCAATTTTGGGGCGGGGGACACCTTGGATGGGGTGCCAACCCATCACAGGGCACAATCACACACACACTACAGACAATTTGGAAATGACAATCAGCCTACAACAAGTCTTTCGACTCGGGAATCGAACCCCCAGCGCCAGAGGTGTGAGGGAAAAACCTGATAACCACTAAACCACCGTTATTAGAAATGTTTTGAAAATGAATTAAAAACCAAATTGCCCATTTAGCATCGTTACGTATTCAGATCCTTTATTCAGTACTTCGTAGAAGAACCTTTAGCAGCACTTACAGTTTTTAAGTTTTCTTAGGGAACTCTCTACAAGCTTAAGTTTTAGAAATACGAAAAGAGCGTGATGAATGTCCGACTAATTTTTTTTTTTTTCAGGCTCTGTACTAATAATTGTGGTATTGAAAGTGAAATTTTAGTATTGTTACAACCTTAATCACCAACGTTACATGAAATCAACCTACATCTTTTCAAACAATAATAGAAACAGAAAAATCTGAAGGAGGGTCACTTTGTATAAAACAGACGCATACAGGAGCGGTTCTTGTGCTTCTTTGGAAATCAAAACTCAACCTGACACTGCTGTCATAAAACGAGTTCTCAAAAAGTGCAACTGAACGCAAACACTGTGACGAGCTGGCAGCTGGATAATGCAAAATTATTCAAATACATATCAAATAGTAAACAGAAAAGGAACAAAATAGCTCTCGATACACCATTACAATTAATATGAGAGTTCAGAGGGACACTTATTTAAATGATGAGAAACAAACAGATAACATCTGGAAACGTGTGATAAATAAGAAAACCCTGGAAAAGTCATAAGTGCATGATGGATTCTTTTAGCTGTATTTTCCACCAGACATGCAGCAAAAGGAATGTCCGTTGTTTTTGGTATGTAACCAACGCTGCGTCCCAATTCGCACAATACTTATACCATGCACTATGAGTATGTACTCTTTTTGTGAAGAAAATGTACATACTTTGAGTGTGCAGAAAAAAAAAGAAAAAGAGTATACAAGTATTGGGACATACTACCACGTGTACCAGAAGACAACATTGTTGCCTAGTTATGCACACCGTCACCGTAAACAAACTTCTTGTTGCATTTCAGCTTTTCTTCGTTCCCTATTCCTTGTAGGACTTCTACTATATCGTTTCATTAACCATTCCCTTGATTTATTTTTTCCACATTTCATTTTACACCTCTCTAAAATGCAAACCGTCACAAAACTCCTCCTCCCTCATGCAAGGAATCGTGGGCAAAATTGGCCGAAAAAGCATCCACGGACCCACGCTTACAGAAACAGTAGACCATCCGGGTACCTTTGGGGTACTTGTTTCAACATACTACGTTTTGGGACACGCCAATACTAATCTTGAAAACTATTTAGAATGGATGGTAGGCGAATTGGGACACAGAAAAGACCCCCCCCCAAAACACACATTCAGGTATAGCCTACTTGTGAGGACCCTCCAATAACATACTAACATAATTATTAATGCAGCTAATAACTGCTATGCCTACATCCAACTCTAACCTTAACCTCAGCAACCAAATACTAAATTATTTACATTTAGGAACTCTTTTAGATTTACAAAATACAAGTTGTTGTTTTTTTAAAGTGCTTTTCCTCATTGAAAGTCCCCACAAGGTAAAACTGTCAGATATTCCTATTACTGTGAGGGACATTTGGTCAGCACAAAGATATAAAAACATGACACCACACACACACACAAAATCATGTAATAAACCAAAGTTTAACCTGGGTTTTAAACCCAATCCTGTCAAATATTCATGTTTTGCTGAACAGACATGACAGTCTCACACTCTCACTCTTGTGCTAACGAGCTAGCCAATTACTGTGGTGTTTATTAAGCCTGCAGCAGCGTCCTGGTGTTAGTAACTGATGTCCCTGGCTTTAATTCATTTATTCAAAGGTGGACTCTGTAAACAGACACAATGATATCTGGCTCATTTCTCCAGTACAATCATGTCATTGTCCTTATCAGGCTGTTTATTAATCCATTTGTTGCTCTGTCTGTGTGTGTGTGTGCGCGCGCGCGCCTGGGCGTTTTCAGCCACCATGCTAACCACGCTGAATAAGATGATGCAGGTTGGCATGAGAAGGGGAAAAAAAAGCTTATTACGACCTGCACATTGTGACTACGCGCTATTTTTAAATCCTTCATGCTATAACGCTAGTAGTTATTACAGCTCCCTTGTCATTTTAAGCCGGTCTTGGTCACCACGCTAGCCTGCTGCATGCTAACCCGGGCAGTGCGCTTTAAAGGCCGGGGGGTTACTCGGCAACAAAGATGATGGAGCTAATCTACCGGGGACTGCATCTTCATTCAACCCCGAGAACTAAACCAGGGCGTGACTTACCGTCGCTTCTTTTGATTTCCACGTAGATGCCGATGAGGATCTTCCCAAATATAGCCGCCATGCTGCATGTGTCAACGAGATGTTGAGTTTTGGATGCTTATTTTTGTGTCTTTATGAAAAGGGGGACTAAGTAGTTCAGCGCAGTAGAAACCGGGAGGGAGCGGCACGACCGCGCATGCGCAAACCGCCAACTCCTTCCTCACAGACTCGCGCGCGGCTGAGTGACAAAAGCTAAAGCGACACGGAGAGATAATTTTAGTTTTGTCTGGGACTCGTACTGAATTTGGTCAAATGTCGTGAATACATTATTGAAAACTACTTAACTGTATAAAAACTGTTTATATACGTTTATTTAAGACCCACATATGGGCGTGAACATCAGGTGTACACATAGGTTTGGCCATGACTAAGAGCTGCTGAGCACTTTGATGCACAATTCCAAACATTTTGACACAAATTTGATTCTTAAATAGATAAGGTAATTTATTTAATCTGGACTTAACAGACTTCCTTTGAACCTGATCACCAAATGATGAATTCTGGCCTAATGTCATATAACAATGGCAGTAACTTTAGAATGAACAGGATTACACTGTTTTAGATGTGTGTCTAATGACCAGATATCAGATATGTTTCAGATTTAGAACCTTATTTAGTTCGCCTCATCGCCAGGTCGGGGGTTCGATTCCCGCCGCAGCCCTGCGTGTGCAGAGTTTGCGAGTTCTCCCCGTGCTGCTTGGGTTTCCTCCGGGTACTCCAGTTTCCTCCCCCAGTCCAAAGACATGCATGGTAGACTGATTGGCCTGTCCAAATTGTCCGTAGTGTGTGACTGTAGCATGTCACTGTATAAAACCGACTGCCTGTAATCACTTCTTTCCTAGCCAGATAACTCCTTAACAAGTCAACTTATGAATGCAGTCAGAATTCATCCCTACAACTATAGAGTTAGCTGACTGAGTTGACTTTTGAGAATAAAATGATGAAAAACTGACTGAACATATTGTTTATATTGTAATGTATACATTGTGTAAAAGCACCCTTTCTATCTATCATTGTCATGGCAACCTTATAAAATGTATATCTAATTTATAAATATGTGCCACAGAGATTCATTTGCACTTCCATTGTGACTTTTAATGTTTAACTTGTAATGATGAAGCAAAAAAAAAATTATATTTGATTGATTAATTACTAATACTTCTTCAAATTGTAGTGTGAGACAGAAGGACAAAAGCAGTATGTTTTTTTTTTTCCATTCAAGCACTTGATGGCAGCAAAGGACCATTGAGAGAGAGCGAGTGAGAGAGAGAGATCTGGTGTGTAGGTGTATCAAGACTAACACTGCTTTAATGTCATAGATAGACATAATAGCACACAATCATTCTATCTTTGTAAAAGAAAACTGTAAATGGTAAACTTCAAACTACTAGTTACAGTCAAATGAACTGTTATTGACCCTGTATTGTTCTTGGTTCCTCTTTAAGTTAGACATGAAGGCTTTCAGCTGTCCTTTAAATATGTATTTGTGATAGTTTAAGTGATCATTTCAGATGCTTTGATTGATCTTAATGTTTCTAAGGTTTACTGTATTTAGTGTGCTACTTGACGCTGCCTGGGTTCCTTTTCTAACTGATGATTTTTAACTCTACTGCAGTTGTTGTCATATGGTAACACCCACTTATCTGGATTTTATTTTTGGGGGGGAGAATTTAATGAAAACCTATTCACTTATTGGACTTTGTAAAGTACATGGGCTTTAGTTGGACCAATTATGTACTGAATGAAGTATATAAGGAAGATGGCATTCTCTAGTCCTATAGATAACAGTGAGGATGAGGTTAATCATTATGAGGAGTGGACCAGTAATGCAGGAAGTGAGGAAGGGTCTGTTTTAACAGCCATAGGAGACAGGTGTGAGCTCTGATGAATGTTTAATTAATGTAAACTCTTACCTCTAATTCAAACAACTCTTATAAATTAAACAAGAGCCGAGGGTGTCGAGTTTGAAAGTAAGTAACCATAAACAAGTCTGAAAGTAAAAAAAAATTGATCTAACATTAGTAAGCAAAAGTGCAGCAAAAAAAACAACAACCTGGTTAGAAGGCATGAACTACTTTAAATTAATGTGTGTAGTGACTTAATTAAATATCCTATAGATCTAGTACATATTTTTCCTTTGTTGTACAGTTTTGTCATGTGCTAACGTACCTTAAAATGTCCTCTACAATAAAAACATAAAATTAACTTTTTGAATGTGGTAAAATGAAACAAAGAAAAAACGCAGACACCTGCTCAGCTTTTGGGTAGACACACAAACCCTCATACACTCACAAATAATGTGCAAATGAGGCAGGATCTTGTATTATCATATGGAAATGACATCATGAGGTTACATAATGACTTAATGGCAAGTGGTGACTTGGTTATGATCTATTCAACCCATATAAACAAATCCCATTCATGTCCTGTAATAGCTTAACTTTTCATCCATTATAATGCATAATATTTGAAATGAACCCCAGAGGCTCTTTTCTACGTTCTGCGCGTGTTCAGATTTTTTCTTTGCCAAGGAACATCTGTCAGGCCTGACGCCCTTCCTCTGCGCCCAGCCAGGCGCAGGGCTGTCACTCCTCTTTCTAATGACAATTCGTCGGTGGAGATGAATGGAGCAGGCCCTTCTCTGTGTCAACTCAAAGCACCCGGTGCGCTCCCTGAGGTATCTGCCATCACTCGCTTATCAGCTGTTACCCCAGCAACGGCTACCTGCCCTGTCACAGACTGAGGGAGCGCTTGTCTTTCTGCAGGATTAATGGGCCTAGAGGATTGCAGGGTTTAACTTTCACTTTGCAGTCGAGTGCAGAGTATTAAACTATGCCATCAGTGTACACCTTACAATGCAGCTGCTCTGCTAAGGCTGGGTTGAATTACGAAAGCAGTTTCTTACTGCAGATGGCTGGCACCGTTTTGAAGCATTAGAATGCCATAATCAGGTGCTGGTGACTCAGTGGTTAGTGGATTTGAGGTATTGATCAGAACCTAAGGGTTCGGTTTCCCAGACCCACATTAAGCCTTGACTAAAAAGAACTTTCTATGTTGATTCCCAATTGGCACTGCAGTTTAGTTCAAGACTAGGAGTAATCCATGTCCAGGAAACCGGCCCTATGAGTTTAAATCTCAAGACTGCCAGAAAACCACTAATAGACCCTTAACCTTCCACTGATCAGATGTGTGTTTGGATTGTATCTTGTCTCAATGCTAAATTAAAATCTAATATCTATCAATAGCTCGATAATGAAACTATTAGGCTTGAGCAAGACATTATATTTCAAGTTGTACTCTTGATTTCTATTACTTTAAATGTTTCCAAAATGTCCGTAATGCCCTACTGGGATTATGCCTCAAAATACCAAACACTGTAAAAAATATTTTTTTTTAATAACACACACACACACACACACACACACACACACAAAACCCCTAAACAATATGGTTCTGTTGTATTGTGTAAATTGTACTTTGACTGAACAATACGTGCTTAGTCTATCTACTTTTTTCTCCTCCATAGCCAATCTGGAGAACAAAGGATGAGTAAATAATTGACCTTCTTCCTGTTCATTACACCCGTCACATGCACCTTCTCAATCACTGATGTGTCAGTGGAGCATGATTTCATCAGTCTAAAGGGAAATCAAATCTAGGGGGCGTGTCACTGGTGTCACTGTGTAATCACCTAACATGACTGTCACTGATAGGCTGCATGAATCTACAGTCTGGGTTAGAAAGAAATCAGTCCCCGCCTCACTTCTTCATACCATTCTCTTATCATCACTGGTGTGCTTGGTTCCACGAGTATACTGAGTATATTCATTAACGGCAAATAATCAGACGCCAAAAATAAAACCTAACATTGATTTATTATTATTTTTCTTTGAAAGACAGGAGGGGGATGGATCTGGGGCTTTTAACTATACCATCCTTATATACTATCCTTACTATCCTTCTGAATATATCATAGCTGAGTGTTGAGCGTTTAAGTGAAATGCCAATACCTAATATAACCAGATAAATTCCAGGGCATTTTGCTGGCACAGTTTGACTCCGCTTGTCCCCTTAGAGAAAAGGGTCACTGCAAAGATCTTCTGACTGATCACCTTTATCCTATGATGAAGCATTTCTGTCCTGATGGGCGTGGTCTCTTCCAGGATGACTCCACCCACATCCACAGGGCATGAGGGCTAACTGAATAGTTTTATGAGGATGAAAGTGATGTAAATCATATTTTATAACCTTCACAATTACCAGAGCTTAACCCAGTTGAAGATTTGGGAGATTTTAGAGCATCGTGTTAAACTCTCTCCAGCACCATCTTCAAAACACAAACTGAGGGAACATTTTTTTAATAAGAAGGATGCCCATCCCTCCAGTACAGTCCCAGAGACTTGTAGAATCTACTGTATGCCTAAGTGCATTGAAGCTGTTCTGGTGGCCTTACAAAGACACTTTGTGTTGTTATTTTCCCTTTCATTTATTACCCATCTGTATCCTTCAGTACACTGCAAAATGCAAAGGTGTTGAGTCATACTTAAAAAAAAAAAAATTATTATTCTTGCTTAGACTATTGTAATGCTTTACTTACTGGAATACCTATAAATATCATATTCAGTCTACAGCTGGTTTATAACATTGCACCCAGACATCTTACCCACACCAGACAGACGGAGCATATTACACCTGTTTTAGCACTGCTGCACTTCAAAACCTTTTTACTGGTTTTAATGGCTTTAATGGCTTAATGGTTCTTAATGGCTTTAGCATCTGCATACTCTGAATATTTCATAGGCTGTGTTCCAAATCAACGCATTTAAAGTGATGATTTACTGAACATCGTGTTGTTATTTTAATGATGTATTTTAGGTTTTGTTTAATTACTTTTTTACTTCGTGCCTATTTATTTATGTGCTGTATAAAAGTAATTACAAGGCGCGTTACCATGTGAGAAATAGCATGTCCTGTATACTCTTAGTGTGCATTGTATTCTCAGGTCCTCTCATAAGAAGATTTCTAATGTGTTTATTACATCATTCATAAATACTGGACTTAAAATATATTCTTTTATTCTGTAGACTGTGCTGTAATCACAAAGACAGTCATTAATGAATGAATGAATTCATTCATTCATCTTCAGTAACCAGTTGTGGTGCATCTCTAGCCTATCTTAGAAACACTGAGCGAGAAGTGGGAATACACCAGTCCATATGTACACCAATGTCTGCGGAGTACCATGCGCACGCACACACATACACACACACACACACTCATTCACCCATTCATTCACACTTTGGGCCCGAGCTCAAGATTGAACCCAGAACAAAGACAATTAGCAGTTACAGATTTCATAAATAAGTCACAGATGATCTTACACAACACAAAGTGTGTAAAACTACAATACATACTGCAAGAAATGACCGTCTTAGTAAACTCTTCTGTTCAATACCTACTTAAATGCCAGGAATACTGGCAGATAGTCCATTGTCTCAGATAGCTTACTTCAAAACTAAAGGCTGTCCATTTGGCGTGTAGCTCTGTGGTCAATAGAATGGCTGGCTCCAAAAAATGGCCAGCACAGATTCCTGCGAGCTTTGAGCCATGGCATGCATCCCAGGCTTAATTAACATTGTCACACGAATGATTTGGATCTGGGAAACATGCACGAAATGTGGACAGCAGAAAGGGGGCAAAGAGGGAGAGATTGGTGGAATAATCGTGGCTGGCAGCTCTGAGGCCCTTACTTCTGTGCAGTGGAGCTTCAACATGCCCCAGTGATTAAAATGAAAAAGTTAGTTCTTTGTGTCTTTCTTGGCCATGCCATTGTTTTAAGTCATTTATAATATAATAATACATATTTTGTTTATGGTCAGTTAAGAGTATGAGCTGATTAAAATTCACAAAAATAAAGGCAAACAGAGCCAGCGTTGTCAGTTTAGACATGTCAGGAAAACAAAATGCATTTGATTAACCTAGATAAATTCCCATGTCTCTACAGTACTTAAACATTAAGGTCATTTAGCATTCAGCCCTTGCTTGTAAAGTAAGACAAGTTTTCATGTTACAATAAATCAGAATGCCAAAGTTATTTATGGTATTTGCTTTTGCATTTATGATATGCAAAGGAATAAGTATCATGCCAAAGTACTTTGATATTTCTCTGCTGTTTCTGAGCTGCTGTGAGTCGCCCTGAGAGTCCTGTAATAGTCATTCACAGTCAGTGCTGAGTCAGGGGTCAGTATCATGCATGATGGAGTTTCTTTTTTTTTATTTTGCTGAACAGGTAAGGCATTTGTTCTCTAGTTTGGTGGGAGGCTAATGAATGATAATCAGGCCAATTATCTTCTCCTGTATTGCTACCCAAGCACAAAGTGTCCATCTGCAAGTAGCTTGCAACAATTTCATCCATTCATCCATTTTCCATACTGCTTATCCTACACAGGGTCGCCGGGAGCCTGGAGCCAATCCCAGGGAACTTGGGGCACGAGGAGTATGACACGGTTGACGGGGGGCTAACCCATCGCAGAGCACAATCACACACACAATTTGTAAATGCTAACCAACCTACAATGCATGTCTTTGGACTAAGGGAGGAAACTGGAGTACCTGGAGGAAACCCCCCCGAAGCAAGTGGAGAAAACTCCATACACACAGGGTGGAGGCAGGATTCGAACCCCCAACCCTGGAGGTGCAAGGCAAACATGCTAAAAAACAAACAAACAAACAAAAAAAAACAACAGAAAATTGGAACGTATTACGAGCACTTAAAGAGTGAATTAATGGAAGTCTTATTTTTAAATAATAGTGATATAATAATAATAATAATAATAATAATAATAATAATAATAGCTAATAATAATTTCTCTGGAGTTGTAACAACTAAATGTGTTCTTACTCTAATTTATACTTTCTTAGCTGCAAAGATGAGCAGCATGGATTGCCTGAGCGCACCATAATCTGTCGGGGTAAAAACTTGCTAGCAAGTCAGCTCATTATACAGATTTACATGAGATAGCACTCCGTATAAATCATAAACACACTCAGGTAATCCTAGCAAAGGCAGGAGGGACACGAAAAATGCTACTTCTAGCTACTGTGTGTACATTACAGATAAGATAAAAAAGTTCATTTTAAATTGAACTAGTTAAAATTTTCAAATTAAAATGTTCATTTTAGCTATTATATTTGTAAACCAACATGCTGCTTAAACTGTTCAGGTGCATTATGGCTATTGAGATTATATTGTATACACACTCGAAAATAATGAATAAAATCTTGGGAGAACCGGTTATAGCAATTTTTTACGTGCTGTAATTCTAACATTCTGTATAAAGCCATTTTTCAGTCAGTTTTCCGGCGAAGAATCCCCTAGAAATGGACATATCCCTCCTTCCTCCAATTTCTCCTTGCCCTTCACCCTTGTGAGGAATTGGCAGACAGAACCTTTCAAAGCTCATCCAGACCTACAACGAGAATCTGAAAAGAAGGAGGACCTTCTCCAGAGACCTTAAGATCATCAGTGCAAAATGAGATTCTGTGGTTAAAAAAAAAACCCTTCTCCAGCTGCTGTTTGCTCATTATGATTTCATATTCTGTCCCCTGCTACTTGTGTGAGATCCAAAAGGTTTAAAGGTTAACAAAAAGGGAACATAAAGGTGCAAAAGGTGATGGAGCACTGCAAATAAGATTTGTGCAATACGTTGTAAAAATAACAATCAAACCTGTAGAAAAGCCGACCCAGCGGAAACGCTTAGAGCACGGGTTTGTGGGTAATTGTATAAGATAATAAAGGTGTTGTGAATGAATGTTAAGTCTAAACAGTTTTGTTTTATCTAGTGAGGTTGTGCTTACTTTTGGCCAGCTACCAATAAAATATCTGCCTGGAGAAGAAAGTCTGGGTTTTCTGGCTGTTAACAAAAAACCCCTCTATAAGTTCACACTATTGACTGATTCTTACAATTGCCGGGTTGCTTCCTCATTGAAGGACCATGGACTGACTGCTCACTTTTGAACTAGGTTCATCCTTTTATTGTTTTTTTATAAAAAAAAAAAAAATCTTTGGTAAGGCTCAAGTGGTTCATCGTGCAGGAATATTACAAATGAGGAGCCACTCTCGTAAAAGAAGCCATTCTTGTATATGATATTCCATGCATATGACATTCCCTATATATGATATTCCATACATTCTATATTCCCTGTATATGATATCCCATGCATATGACATTCCCTGTAGATGATAAGCCATGCATATGATATTCCCTGTATATGATATTCCATGCATATGACATGCCCTGTATATGATATTCCATGCATATGATATTCCTTTTATATGATATTCCCTGTATATGATATCCCATGCATATGACATTCCCTGTATATGATATTCCATGCATACTATATTCCCTGTATATGATATCCCATGCATATAACATTCCCTGTATAAGATATTCCATGCATATAATATTCCATGCAGATTATATTCCCTGTATAGGATATTGCCTACATGTTATCCCTATGCTACAGGGGTTTCCTCAGGGTACCCCGGTTTCCTCCCCAGTCCAAAGACATGTGTTGTATGCTGATTGGCATTCCCAAATTGTCCGTAGTGAGTGCAATTGTGCCCTGCGATGGTTTTCCCCCACCATCCAGGATGTCCTCCACCTTGTGCTCTGAGTTCCCTGGGATAGGCTCCAGGCTCCCCACGACCCTGTGTAGGATAAGTGGTACAGAACTGGAAGGATATTCCCAGAAGGCCAGCGTGAGACGTGTGTTTTCAAACTGCACTCCAGTCCTATGAAAGTCTAGTTTTATATATCAGTAAGGTGTTCTGTCTTCTCCTCTGATGATAACAGCCCTTACGCCCTCATCATGAAACTCGAAACAGGAAGTAACATGACATGTGCTGGCAGGAGATACCGTAGCTTCCACACCTGATGTTGAGGATATCCTCCACATGAGGACAGTTGGACAATGGACGTTTGACCAACTTAGTCAGTGCAAAATACAATGACTTCTGGGTTTTGAGTTTAGTCTACAACCTCATTTAATTGTTTGTGGATCTGAGCAGTACTTTTTTCCACTTGTCCCTCTTATGACCTGCTGGCTATCCTTTATCTCACCGTGTCCCTTCATGCTTTGATGAAAAAGCCATTATTTCTGCCACTCAAAGCCTGTCATACACCAGCACAGCATGTGCCACAATTAATTTTCCCTCACGACTATCCTCTGCGCTACTATTAAAATTCTGTCAAGTTTCCCCCCGATGCATATATTTCACAAATGGCAGATGATCAGATTGTGTTCAGAATGTATTTGATTCTCCATCAGTGGCGCGCAAAGGTGTCAGAAATGGGACTCGGAGGACAGATGCTATGGGAGACGACATGCCGCAGTGCATGTGATGGTAACAAAAGAGTAAAAAAGCAAGACTAGCCAGTGGTAGTTTAGCAGGACTGTCAATGCAGGAATTCTGTTTGAGACTGAACACTGAGGAGTGAACACGCCTAAATCAGTGCAGTCAGAGACACCTTTACCTTTCACTGAGCCCCTCAGGACAGATTTATTTCATGAACATAATAAACACTATTCAAAGATTAGGCTCATTATTTACATTTGTGTTGCACTCCGCCAAATTTATCTATATGCTTCCATTTAGGAAATTTACTTCACCATAGCTGTACAGAAATTTCAGTCTGAGTCTAAAGTAATAGAGCAACAGAATTACAGCTACTGGAAACTTAGAACAAATGCAAGGTTAAGATTAAATGCAATTACTGAGATTTTAAAACAAGGTTTAGAGTTTTAGTTCAAGTGGATTGATAATTAAAAAGCTTAATGTTTATTGGTGCAGGCTAGGAAATAAGACTTTGGATGTATAATGAGCTTCTAATAATGTCTAACATAGCTTTTAATAATCTAATATCTAATAATAATGAAAGTATAATGAGCTTCTAATAACACACACACTTGTGTTTGTCTTACTATCCTTGTGAGAACCTTTCATTGACATAATTATTATAGTATGATCTAATATGATAGCACGTTTGCCTCACACCTCCAGGGTTGGGTGTTTGAGTCCATCCTCTATCCTGTTTGGGTGGAATATACATGTTCTCCCTGGTTTCCTCCCCCAGTTCAAAGGCATGTGTCCTGTGTCGGATAAACTGTATGGAAAATGGATGGATGATAGGATAATTATTGTGATTTCAATTCATATAATTAGCAATTTATTTAATTAATGCTGTACTACACCTAAAGCTAACTCTATTTTTTGTTTTGTTTTGTTTCAATTTTTGTAAAAGCTCTCAGGTATTTCTATCCTTGTGGTGACATACGGTCCTCACTAAATGATAAAAACACACACAGGAAACCCCAAAAATTTAACGGTGACTTTATATTTCAATTCTACATTTTCTAAACTCATTATTAGTAAATGGAATTAATATTTATTTATTTTCTGTTGCCAGGTTGTAATCAGTACAAGGATCTGAAATGCTGTAAAAAAAAAAAAAAAAAAAAAAAAGGAAAGGAAAAAGTGGGGTTGTTATTATGATAATGATAATAATAATGAGTCTTTATTGGTCACATATACATTGCAGCACAGTGTAATTCTTTTTCTTAGCATACCCCAGCATGTTAGGAAGTTGGGGTCAGAGTGCAGGGTCAACCATGATACAGTGCCCCTGGAGCAGAAAGGGTTAAGGGCCCAACAGTGGCAGTTTGGCAGTGCTGGGGCTTGAACCCCCGGCCTTCTGATCAGTAACCCAGAGCCTTAACAGTCAAGCCACCACTGCCCCAAAGGCATTACTATTATTATTATTATTATTATTATTATTATTAATAGTAATGAATTTATTTATTTACTTCTTTATTTTACTGCAGTTTGTCCAGATAGTGACACTTTGTACTTTATTAATAACCATTCACATTGAGTTATATTTCTAAAAGAACCTTTGTGTTTCAGTAATGCACCACATGAACCGTTCAGCATTGTTCTTCGGTGTGTTTGTGTAGACTTGCAGTTACACTAGTTGACCACAGGGTGTCGCGCTTCTCCACACACCAGCAGGCTGAACATTAACATTCGGTCTCATGAGAGAAATTATAACATGGCGTGAGATGAGACGTTGCTGTCACGCTGAAAAAGGCGGAGGAAAGCGAGGTGTTTTTTGTTTTGTTTTGCTTTTCAACAAAATTTGGAGTGTGTACTTTCAATATTTTTCCCGGAACAGATTCTTAAAGGTAGATAAAAATGTGAAAGCAAAAATAGAGTTTGTGTAAACACGTGTTTTTTTTTTTAGTAAAATGGCGACCTGAGCTAAGTCCACTCCAGTGCCATGTTAAAGAGTTAAAAAGCCATGCAGTTTAACTGAAAAGTACACTTGAAATCAGAACACAGAGGGGTTTCTTATGGATATCAAAGTCTTCAGTGTCTCTGTGCCCTTTTATCTTCTGATCAAGTCCAGCTGAGGCCTTGAAAGGAAGACGTTAGTTACCCAAGACTTGATTTATGACTTGATTGATTCCATGATTGAGTGAAATTACATATATTGTTGTGTATTACATATACATATATAGAAATATAGAATATATATAATGTATGTATGTATGTATGTATGTATATATATATATATATATATATATATATATATATATATATATAGATAGATAGATAGATAGATAGGTAGAGAAATATTGAGAAAAATATATATGTGTATATATATATATATAGAGAGAGAGAGAGAGAAATATATATAATGTGTATGTACGTATGTATGTAAGTATGTAGGTAAAAGACATTTTAAAGACAGGTGAAGTGTCATAGCTTCATAGCAAACTTTCAGATAAATATCTTAAACCATCAGCATAAAAACCTAAGAAAGTACTTTGATTATTACTTCTATTATGTCGCCTGATCACTTTAACTACACTTCATGTTCATATATAATTATTAAACTATTTAAAATTCTCTTATTTTACTCCTTTTTCATAAGTCATCCATCCATCCATTGTAGGTTATGAAACGTCTTAGTGTCCCATAACATTCACTCAACCCTGTTATCTGCATGCATTCAACCCTAGGAGAGATCTGGAATATTGCACAAGTTGCTTGTTCAACAGGAAGTTGCATCATCCATATTTCCTGAAGATAACGGGAAGAAGAAAAGTAAGTTGTCTCATTCTTTTTTTTATTATTTAAACTTTATTCTGACTAATATTGTGATATTGACTGATGAACGCCATACTAATCTATATTAGTCATATTAGTCATATTATAGATTGAAAATCAAACATTAATTAAAACGAATCATTTTAAGCAAATCATTAGAATGTCCCTGAATCATCATCGTTAGCATGAATGATAGTTAACAGAATTTTGTGTATTTGATAATTCTATGCTAAAAAACTCAACTCTGTTTCTCACTTAAGAGCAAAATGTCAGCAGCGTTCACTCAACCCTATTCTCACATTCACACCTAGGAAATATTTGGAATATATTTAACAGGAAGCTGCATTGTTTACATTTTCTACCGAGAATGGGAAGAAGAACAGTAAGTTTTCTCATACCTTTTTCTTTATTTTCAGTAATATTGTCTGCCCGGGTCAGTATGAAAGTACAGTCCTGTAATCCAAATTATACAGTCCCTTCTGAAAGTACTGCAACAGCAAGGGCAGTACTTGGTTTTTGCTCTACACTGAAGACATTTGGGGTTGAGATCAAAAGATGAATGAGACGATAGGGGTTTGTTTAAAATTTCAGCTTTCTTTCAGTGATATTCACATCAGCTTACATATATTTACATTTACATGCCATTAGCATTGACGCTAGTTAACTACTTTTTGTGTATTTGATAAATCTGTCACTTATTTAAGAGCAAAATGTCAGCGAAGAACCCTTGCACAACATGAGCTTTTGTTGCCTGAGATAGGTTAATGCATTTTTAATGTTTAGAAGCATGATTTCTTAGATTCACTGTTGAAAAATTCTTTTATAAATCAGTTATATTAAAGAGTCTGCCCAGTGGCATGACTAAATGAAGACTGCAATGCTTCGCTTCAGAATGCATCATCATTTCACTCCTGAACTTATAGCAACTGTCAGTTATGGCGCGGCAGGCCCTTTGGCATAAGAGTTTATAAAAGTGCTATTTTCACTCTTCATGTCACTCCCTGTTTGCATCTCTATCTCTTTCTCTGTCTTTAGTGGCTTTTCTCAGCCCCTTTACCTACCTTTCATGAGTGATGCACACCCCATCCATCTGAGTTTATTATAGTCCTCAATACGCACGGCTCATCTCAAATGAGACGCATCTATCTTGTGTCATTTGGTCCTTCCTCCTGTCAGAGTGGGGAAATAGAAATCAGTGGATCTCAGAATATTAGATGAAATTTCCTATTGCACTTTTCCATGCCTTGAACTTTTTTTTTTGTGGTGTTCAGACTTCAGATTGTCCTGGATCTGCCCTTCCCTGGCACTGTTTTATGGAAATAGATCATGCAGATATGCAGTTAGTTTACCTTGCAAACATGCGGGAACATATTTAACTACATGAACTGAGTGCAAGACCGGAGTTGCCCGAATCTCCGCTTGTACTCTGATTTTGCTTTATTTTGTGTAAATATATTTGCCTGCATGAGACCTTTTTAGTGTATAGCAAGGACTCATTTTTCTAAAAAGTTACCATTTCCTCTGAATTCCTAGTGATGTTATGATTTTAGAGGAAAGGTTTAGGGCAGCGGTAACCAACCCTGTTCCTGGAGCTCTACCTTCCTGAAGGCTCCAATTGTAATTGTGCCCACCCTGACCATCTAATCATTGCCTTGAATAGTTCTTGATCAACTAAAACAGGTGTGTTTTGATTTTGGTCGGCGATGAAACCTGCAGGAAAGGGAGATGAGGGTCGGTAACTACTGGTTTAGGGAAAAATTAAATTTACAAAATTGTATGTTTTTTATTTATTTGAACTGCTGTAAAATATCTGTATTAATATAATTCCTGTTAAAAAGAAAGCTAGCGTACGTGCTATGTAAAAAATAAAACACTTTGAGGCATGCTGTTATAAGAAAATTAATCAATGACTGGGTGAATGTTGCCCGACTCAAAGCATTTCCAGAAGTGTTTCGCTCATGGTATCACTTACAGTACTTTATAGCAGTGATAAATATCCGTTCACTGACGTCACCCTATAAACGAGTAGACGTGTTGCTTTGTTTGATTACACGTTTTTAAAATCTGTTTATATTTAGCCTTGGACTATGTTGAGCATCTATCATGCAATTCTTTGTGAATTAGTTTTTACTATAGAAACAATAATGTATTAAAATGAGTGCAGTCATCAATAAATTTAAATTATAAACATGTGATGTTCCTTATAGTGGACTAGGCTTATTCGATATTGATTTTTCCCTGTTTGTGATTTACCATGAAAAGAAATTGATAAATGAAAAAGGGATAAATGAGCATTTCCACCATTTCAGGCTTAAGGAAAGTATGGTAAGGCTTAATAATATTAGCAGCTGTGCGGTCTGGAACTGCTGGCCGGCAGTGGCAATTGCGAAAACTCCTTTAAACACTTTAATCAATTTAATTTTTAATTTTATTCTTACATTTTTTAAAAATTCTTTCTTCATTCTTTGTCTGAAACCTGGAAGTGACATTTTTGTTTATTTTTGGCACCCCTAATAACTTAAGTGACAAAGTATATACGTGTCTAATGTTAGCTAAGTTGAATTTACATTAGTAGATTTTATTCCATATAAATGGGCTCAAAATATTGTCATATCACCTCAGTAGAAAGTGAGGGTTAGTTTCAGTGCATCTTTCAAGTGGGAAAATTGAAACATGAGATTGGGGAACCTGCAGGAAGGTAGATGAAGTTTGAAATGTGGTTTGTAAATGAAATTTACAAATTTGATGTTTGCTTTAAAAAAAATTCCTTTTTTCCCAAATTTGCACTGAAATGTAGCTTATCATGCAGTATTCTCTCCTCAGTCTTCATTGTTATATGAGAGAAAGCCAAGGCATATTCGTCCGTTTAGACTAAGAATTAAGCCCCATCTACAAAAAATAAATGTTGATGTAAGTTTACTAGAACAGACACACTTCTGTAATATCCTCCCCTGGAATATAAAAAAAACCCCAAACATAATCATGGATCTAACAAGGAACAAAAAATCTCAAACACAGCCCAGTGATGCCACCAACAACTTTTAAGTATCCGAGAAAGCTTTCCATCATACAGATGGATCAAAATCTGGAGATCATGTGCCAGCTGCTTTTGTGTTCAAACATCAGAAAAGTGGAATACAGATTCCAAGCCATGGTTCAGTTTTTACTGCAGAAGTCAAAGCTGTTATTTTGGCACTGGTTCATATTATAACTTCTCAACAATGAAATTTCCTAACAGACTCACAGTCCCTTAAAAACGAACATCCAGCTTTTGTGGACATTTTAAATGGACTGCAGTCTTTGAAGGCACAGAATTTTGAAGTGATTTATTTTTTTGTTGGGTATCAGGGCATTGTGGAATTCCAGGGAATGAGCGAGCAGATGCTGCTGATAAGGAGGCCTCATCTTCAGAGCTCAAAATATGCCCTATTGCACTTTCAGACCTCAAACCCATTATAAACTCGCCTGTCCTTTAAAAAGGCAAACTGATTGGGATCAATGTAGTACAAATAAACTTCACGAAATCAACCTTGTTGTTGGTAGAAAATGGCGTTTTTACGTGGATCATCGCTGGGACCGTATCATCTACACAAGTTTCTGTTAACGGATGAAGATCCTCCTTTACACCCCTTATACCAAAGTCCAGTATCTCAGAGGCAGATTTTAATGGACTGTGCTGATTTCAACTTCTCTAGGACCCCTTTTTATTCTGTTGATTCATATGAAAAGATTTTTAATGGAGTGAGGCCAGATTTAGTTTTAGAATGTTTATCGAAGATAAACTTTTGTACATTCTTCATATTTTGCTGCATTTTAACCGGTTTCCAGCCATGAAAATAACCAATTTGCACTGAACTTACGAGGCTAAAGTAGTTAACAAGTAATGACAAAGTCACCAAAAAAGGCACATAGAGCAAAACTAAATATACAGATTTCAGCTCTCGAACAGATCTTGCTGATTGATTCCATTCATGGTAAATGTGGATGCAGTATACATTCTATTTTTTTTTTGCCTGGACCATTCCTTTAAGTTCAGTAGACCATGCTGAAAGCCATTATATTCCCTCCATCTCTGAAATAGTAGCAGCTATAAAAGATGAATACACTGCAGCAAACCTCCACTGAGTGATTTGCACACCATTTGCAGAGTGTTAGAGTGTTAGATACAATATCCTAAAACAGTGTATTTTTTTTAGTGTGGAGAACAGTTGGCCAGAAGGCAGGCCTCAGTAGAACGGAGCCCTTTGGGCCTCTTTTTCCAGCCTTTCATGTGATGACTGGCGAGGTGAAAAAGTCTTTGGCAGTGCGTTTGTAGGCATTAGAGCATGTGTTTCCCACAGCCAGCCAGCAATGAATATTTCACCCAGCAGGAAGTCAGTGCCCCGGTCACACACCCTTTATTGACTACTTTGATAAATGGTGCATGAGATTTCTTTGAACTGCTGTAAAATATCTGTATTAATGTAATTCCTGTAAAAAAAAAAAAAATGTTCAAAAAAAGAGCTAGTGTACGTGCTATGTAAAGAATAAAACACTTTGAGGCATGCAGTTATAAGAAAATTCATCAATGACTGGATGTAATGTCGCCCGACTCAAAGCATTTCCAGAAGTGTTTCGCTCCTGGTATCACTTACAGTACTTTATAGCAGCGATAAATATCCGTTCACTGACATTACACGTTTTTAAAATCTGTTTATTTTTAGCCTTGGACCATGTGGAGCATCCACCATGCAATTCCTTGTGAATTAGTTGTTACTATAGAAACAATAATGTATTAAGATGAGTGAAATCATAAATAAATAATATAAAAATGTGATGTTCCTTATAGTGGACTAGGCTTATTCGATATTGATTTTTCCCTGTTTGTGATTTACCATGAAAAGAAATTGATAAATGAAAAAGGGATAAATGAGCATTTCCACCATTTCAGGTTTAAGGAAAGTATGGTAAGGCTTAATAATATTAGCAGCTGTGCGGTCTGGAACTGCTGGCTGGCAGTGGCAATTGCGAAAACTCATTTAAACGCTTCAATCAATTTGTCTATTTTTGCCCCACATTTTTTAGTGGCATCCCTAATAAATACAGTTAAGTGACAAAAAGTATCCATCCATCCATCCATCTTCTACCGCTTACTCCTTCTTCAGGGTCGCGGGGGAACCTGGAGCCTATCCCAGGGAACATCGGGCACAGGGCGGGGTACACCCTGGACGGGGTGCCAGTCCATCGCAGGGCACACTCACATACACACTCACACACCCATTCATACTACGGACTATGGACACTTTAGACACACCAATCTGCCTACCATGCATGTCTTTGAACTGGGGGAGGAAACCGGAGTACCCGGAGGAAACCCCCGCAGCACAGGGAGAACATGCAAACTCCGCACACACATGGCCCCGGTGGGAATCGAACCCCGGACCCTGGAGGTGTGAGACGAATATATTTCCATATAAATGGGTTAGTGAAAATGGAGATAGATTTGAGATTGGGGAAGGAGGCGGGTCTTCCAGGCGGTGTCAATTAATACGGGAGTGTTCAAAACACATCCGCAGGTCATTCCACATTAATATGTCGGATGGCTTATTGCAGTATTTTTGAGTGATAACTTGTACTAGTGTACTCCGATGCTAACTTGTAGACCTCGGTTGCTTTAAATTGTATATTTTAATGTTTGGACACTTTGAGACCTTAAAAAACTGGGGAACTGCTTCCCCAGTATGTGGTCCGTGACCCAGTGGGATAAGCGGTATAGAAAGTGAATGGATGGATGTTCACAAATTGGTGTGGTATAAGGGGATTAAAACACTTCAGAATTTGCTGTTATTGGAAAACAATCAACTTTGGAGCCTTGTGTCCTATATTTAGGACATGGACCTGAACCTGGTCACCCTTGTATTAAAATGTAATGGACTGAAAACTTGAAATGTTTCAGTCTAAAAATATATGTAAAACTGTTTTTTTTAAAAAAAAACACATTTTGACACCTCCACTTTTTAGAAAACTTAAATATATTTACCCAGAATGATGCAGGAATGTTTTCATTAAGGTTCTAAACAGTAAAGTGGTCCGTCTGCCTAAAAGTATTTTAATTGCTAGCTTGCTAGCTAAGTGTGCTAGGTCTTAGATAGTGAACTAGCAATCGACTAGCTAGGTCTGTCAAATTAGCCACACTGATGGCAGTAGACAAAGTCGTAACATTCACATGCTAACGTAACCGACAAAACAGATCTGGTTTGTAAAATGATGCGAATGAAATTCACCTCAGGAATTGAGACTAGATAGGCTGATGTGGGTGATCAAAGCGATTGCTTATTTTCTGTCGTAAAGCTTAGTCTTGGATAAAGTGTCACTAATGTTGTTTTTCCATACATAGATTAGGTTAGACATGTAGAGATCAGTGGGGTGTTTGCCATTAAAGCAATTAAATAAAGCCTATTATTATTAATCATGAAATCAATGCTAGACCGGATATAGCCTGTGAATCTGTAGGTTATGAATAAAAGCTGCTATAAAGACAGATGTTTATTTATTTTATGCTCATATTTATTCTTTTAAAAATGTTTTTTATTGCTTGTTAAATTAAATGCAAACTAAAATCTGTATCAGTTCCTGTTAGACCATCTGCATGTTGGTGTCTTTCAGTGGAACATGAATGGTATCTTCTGCTATTTGCTTTAAGCATAACGGGGGGGGGGGGGGGGGAAGCTATTATAATTTCCACAGTTTTCATCAAAATGTCACTATGTGAAGGATTTTCCTAGGCTGCTACACATTTGTTACAAGTTTTAGCACCCCTGACTTTATTGTCTATGGCTGTTCCACAATATACAGTGTGTCTATGCATGATTTAAAACAAACTTGTTGCTGTTTTTAAATGCAAGTTTTAGACTTGAGGATTCATTATGCTCACTTAAACAATTGGAGTACGTTTGCGTAAGTAAGTATTTAGACTCTGAACTGTAGAATTTTCCATTTACCAATCCACATGCCATGTTTGCGTTGTGACAGGGCCTGTGTCAGGGCCTGTTTCTGTGAAATTAGATGCTTATTGACCACATTGGAAACACAATAAATAAATAAAACTTTCTCAATTAGGAAGGTGTACATTGTCCATTTTGCTTGTAAGAAATTAGTTTTTTTTTTCTTCATTATTTATCTAATGGTGCAGCTGGATAGGATGTTATGAATAGACATGGCTTATGTGCTTGATACGCCTGTTCTTGGCGTTCATCACCATTCTCTCTTTCTCTCTCTCAGTAAATGTGGAATGAACAGTTGCTGTTTCCTGTTACAAATGCACTTAATCTGCTATTTTAAATTACAGAAAATAAGCCACTGGAGTCAGAACAACATTCTGCAATAGTCTGTGATACAAATCGCCATGTCTAGACGATGATTATTTGACCGGGCCCTAAAAACAGAAAAATCAATCGAGATCCAAGGGATTTATAATGGACCAATTACTGCGTGTAAGTTTGTCAATGCTGTGTCTCAGAGGACAGATGCTAAAGGCCACTTGGATGCATCCTTTGGTGCTCGCTTTCTTTATCTACACGTTTTCCATCTGCTACACAGGTGGTTACTCCTGTGCACTAAAGGAAAGCGTGTTTCATTTTATTTCATAATGCAAAAAAAAAAGATTCTTGCCATCATTACAATATTTCAAATAGTCATCCTTTTGATTTTCTAATAGCTTTCAGTCTCCAGAAACCTTTCTTTCTTTTTTTTTTTTTTTTTTTTTTACTATTTGAGAGTTTTGAACCAAATATGAGATTTGTCATCTATTACCCTTAAGCACTGTAGCTAAACCATGATTTAACATATACTGCCATGAAGTAACAGTAAAATGGTCGCATTATAGTTCTGAGTTTCACAGCCATAGTTACATAAACCACATTGTATAATTTTTTGTGAGGGATGCTCTTAATCCTGATCGGAACATTTCTATTAAGTGTTAGTATTTATGACCTATCCTACAGCTCTACAAGTTCTATGCAGCTGTGTGAAATATTCAGTTAAAGACCATCAGTACTATCATGACATGCAGACTTCGACTTTCTTGTCCAAAGTAGCAGAACTTTATTAGGGGACATTACAGAACATGTGAAAGTCACTGTAATATTCTATCTATAATCTTTCGACTAATGCTGTTTGAATTCTTAGCAACTTCATTAGTCATTTGTGGTGAGGCGTTTCTTCACATTAGGCTCTTGATTACCTCCCATCCTTCATCAGCTTTGCTTTCCGTTGCGAGCCACGGATGAAAAATGTGTTAATATTGAAAGACATAAATCAAAGCTCATTGAGCAGGTGCCCACCTTTGACCAGAAAAAGAAGTGAGACAGGTGAGAGAGAGAGAGAGCAAGAGAGAGGCAGAGTTGTGATGGATTGACAAATCGATCGACAGCTAAAAACCTGCCTCGAAATACACATTGTTTATTCATAATACATTCATTTAGAGATTTCCTTCGAGAAAAGAGCGCAGCAACAAAGACTGTAAACACTATAAACAATAAGCTCTTCTCATACCATGTTAAAATGGTGTTTAAATCCTCTGTAGATATATATTTCCGTCATTTATTCACAGAAAATCACCTGCTTTTGCACCTTATTTGTAGCCCTTGTAACTACTCTATCATTATCACTATTATTATTTTTATTGAGTTGTTTTTCTAAAAGGTAACTCACTAAAGAGCTCGAGAATCCTTGCCTTTACTGAAATATCTCAGAAATTAGAGCATCTTTTCAAATCTCTCCCCCGAGAGCCGTAGATCGAACCCGACTCAGTCGGGGTGCGCGTGTGATCACCTGCAAAGTGTGAGAAATTTAATAAGCTAGCTTTACGATTCTTTGCTTTAAAGGCATTATTCAGTGGTGGGGGGTCCAATCAGAAGGGTTGATTAATGCACTGCCGAGCACACTTCCTCACTCCTTTTCTCCCCTTTATACCTCGCATTCATCAATTATTGCACCTCGTATTAGAGCAGCCCATCTCCGCAGCTGCAATGTTGTCAGTGTGCGGCAACCAGGTAACAGAAAAAACATTCCACACGGATAAAATTGAGAATCGAGGTAAGCAAAGCAGGGAGATGATAATGACGATGATGATGATGATGATTATGGGTCAGCGTTTAGGAGCCTAGAGGATTAAGATAGCATGGAAAATATAGTTTATTATACCACAGTGCCGTTGAATTCTCAATTCTGATTGGACACGTGTTTGTACCAGCAAGATAAATCACAGGTTTATATTAAAGCTCTCATTTTAATATGTTATTGTTTCTATGGTAACCGCCAGGGGTTAAATTGGAGACGGAGCGTGGATCCCTACATTCGGTTTATGTGAATAATAATAACATGCTAAATTGAATTGTACTGTTCCCCCATTGTTGGCACCAATGAATGAAGTAACAAACAGAATTGTATGATTATTGATAAATTATCACTGTGTGTTATTAAAGCCACTCGAGGGAATGAGTTGCAGTGATTTTTATCATGGGTAGGGGTGTTCTTAGTCACAACGTGAAGCGGAGTGCCTAAATCCCTCTTCACTTTGGTTGCTAAGCAACGGGCAAAGATTAGGCTTTTCTATGGACAAAACAATTTGTTTTGGATGAAGTGAATCCATATCGATGATTTTACAACCGAATGCAGGATTTTAGAACCAAATCTATCTGTTTTATAATTAACATTATATAATTAACATTTATCAACAAAAACTCTGGCGCTTTGTAAGAATCAAACTTACGACTTTCCTTTCAGGTTTCTGGCCCAGCGAAAGCCTTCTATTAAGAAAATAAAAGAGTCTTGGAGAGAGATTGATTGTTTAAAGTCGCTATAATGCAAATCATAGCACAGACCTATTTCACTGAAATTCAACAACAAACAAACGAAAACATAGTGTAGTGTCCTTTAACAAAGAAAACACTCTTTTCCCTGTCGCAAGTGCACACCTTTTGTCTGTATCTTTTACTGTATACACTAATTATGGTTTATTTTATGTACCTTAAATCATAAAGGTAGACTATATCCGTTTTTCCAGGTGAAACATACATATTAAAGGTACAAAAGCTGAACCCCTTACCACTCCAGATACCACTCCAGCGACAAAGATGCAAGGAAAGGTACCGATTATTTTTCCTGAGAGTGCATGGTTTACACC